>NC_073406.1:16672117-16972117 GCF_028641065.1 Leucoraja erinaceus
AAACCCCCTCCAGGAATTAATTTTGGCATTTTAATTTTGATTTTGTTACTGGAGTTTAGTTTTGCTCACATGTGAGATGCCTTGTTTGCACCAATGTAATGTCGATACAGAGTCTCTAATGTCTACTGCAGGTGAAACATTCTGGAATAAACTGTTTAATAGATTGATAACACAATTAGGCATCAGCTCGCAAAATTAGACCAAAACGTGCATTTGTTGAGTGAAGCAAAATGCGATTATCAAGATGATTGTATTTTAGCGAAGTGTTTGTCAGTTGGCAACAACTTGACAGCCAGCAACAGTTGAGTTCAGTTAAATCTGGGGATCATCGAGGTGCTAAATGACAGGTAAATCAGCAAAAAATGACACAAAGTGCTGGAGTGACTCAATGGGTCAGGTAGCACCGCCAGAGATGCTGCCTGACTCGCTGAGTTACTCCGGCACTTTGTATCTTTTCTAGCAAACCGACATCTGCACTTCCTTGTGTCTGAATAAATCACCAAACAAAGCCACCAAATCAATCCCCTTTTACTAATGCCACCATTTGGTGCAGCAGTCAGGATAGAGTTGGTGGGAAAAAAATAACCAGAATGATTGATTCTTGCACGGGAATATATGCTTATGTGTGAGAGATAGTTTCTGTGTGCCGAATTGTGTGGGTGTGTGTGTATGTGTGTATAATGAGTGTGGTTGTGCATGGTTGTACATTATCTGTCTGTATTGTGCTTACGGGCCTGTACAGCTGTTGCCATTAAGGATATCATCGTTCTATTACCGGTACATATGACAATTAAACACTCTTGAATTCTTCAGGCACTTTGTTTTTTTAACCCAGACAATGCCTTCCTCTGGTAGCTTCTTTACATTTTCAGAGTGAATACTGGGAAAGGTACGTGTCCAAGGTGCCAACTGGCCCACTCATTGACATAGAAATGTAGGCAAATAGAAAATAGGTGCAGATGTAGACCATTCAGCCCTTCGAGCCAGCACCACCATTCAATATGGTCATGTCTGATTATCCAAAATCAGTGGCCCGTTCCTGCTTTCTCCTCATATCCCTTGATTCCATTAGCCCTAAGAGCTATATCTAACTCTCTCTTGAAAACACCCAGTGAATTGGCCTCCACTGCCTTCTGTAGCAGAGAATTCCACAGATTCACAATTCTCTGGGTGAAAATGTTTTTCCTCATCTCAGTCCTAAATGGCCTATCCCATATTCTTAAACTGTGACCCCTGGTTCTGGACTCCCCTAACATCGGGAACATTTTCCCTGCATCTAACCTGTCCAATCCCTTAAGAATTGTATATGTTTCTATCAGATTCCCTCTCATCCTTCTGAATTCCAGTGAATATAAGCCCAGTCGATCCATTCTTTCATCATATCTCAGTCCCGCCATTCCCGGGAATTAACCTGGTGAACCTATGCTGCATTCCCTCAATAGCAAGAATGTCCTTCCTCAAATGAGGAGACCAAAACTGCACACAATACTCCAGGTGTGGTCTCACCAGGGCCCAGTATTACTGACACAACCACCTCTCCTGCTTGTCAAAGACTGTGTCCTCACATCTTGAAATGGTAACCTTGAACAAAACACAAAGTGAGGGAGGAAATCGAAGGGTTTTGGCCCGAAACGTTGCCTATTTCCTTCGCTCCATAGATGCTGCTGCACCCGCTGGGTTTCTCCAGCATTTTTGTCTACCAGGGAATCAACAGTTCAGGCAGCGTCTGTGGAGGGAACGGACAGGCATTGTTTCAGGTCGGGACCCTTCTACCTTATTGTAGAGACAGCTCAAAATAGACTCCCCACCTGATCATCTTCTCTGTCACCTTGGTTCCCACTCTTGTTTGCTGCACAGGTAAGAAAAACTGCAGTTGGCAGAGCACTCTGTACCTATAAAAAAAAAATTAATTCTGATCTCAACCGGGCTCCCGTGACTCGATGGAGCTGCTTAGTAAAAGGCAAAGTGACCCGCTGGTCCTCGTAAAATTTATGGCAGGTGGAATTAGACATGGAAATTGGCATCAAATTGGGAGCAAAACATTATTAGTCACGACTATTTAGTGCAGTTTTTTTTAATGTGTTTTCTTTAGTTTTGGGTCATATGAACACTTGGAACACTTGGTCAATTAAAAAGAAAGACTATTTTTGTTTGTTTATTTGTGGATCTAGGTGTGGTCTGCAATGCCCAGTGATGGCCCATTCCCAATTGCCCTTGAGAAGGTGGGGTGAGCCTCTCGCTTGGTTTGTTGTTGTTCTTCTGGTGAAGGTGTGGCCACACTGGGCTAGGGATGGAGTTCCAGGAAAGAGACCCAGCAGCAATGGAGGAACGGAGTTACATTTCCAAATTAGGATGGTGTGGCACTGATTACAATCCTGCAGAATAGTGGCACCATACACTTGCACCTTTAGATTAGTTTGGTTTAGTTTAGAGATACAGCGTGGAAACAGGTCCTTCAGCCCACTGAATTCATGCCGACCAGCGATCCCCCTGCACTAGCATCATCCTACACGCTAGAGACAATTTACAATCTTTACCGTAGCCAATTAACCTCCAAACCTGTAGGAAGGAACTACAGATGCTGGGTTAAACTGAAGATAGACACAAAAAGCCGGAGTAACAGCGGCTCTGACAGCAGATTTCTTTCATTCATTTCTTCTATATCTCTCTGCATCGCCGTCTGTATCACTCGCTTTCCTTGCCCCTGACTCTCAGTCTGAAGAAGGGTCTCGACCTGAAATGTCACCTATTCCTTTTCTCCAGAGATGCTGTCTGACCTGCTGAGTTACTGCAGCTTTTTATGTCAACCTCCAAACCTGTATGGCTTTGGAATGTGGGAGGAAATCGGAGAATCCGGGCAAAACCCACGCGGTCATGGAGAAAACGTACAAACTTCGTACGGATAGCAACCGTTGTCAGAACCCAGGTCTCTGTCGCTGTAACTCTACCGCTGTGCCAGGGTGCTGCCCTATTGTCCTTATTGGAGCCATTGACTTGAGATAGTCTCAGTGAGTGCCTGCCACAGTGTGCATTTCTAAAGCGCCAATACATCACTTTCAGGTTATCCCAATGTTCTTTGTGGTCAATTATGTTTTGTTTAAAGTAAATACAATTTGTGCACAACTTGGTCTCACAGAAAAACACAATGCTATCGATGTGGTATGTGGTTATTTTTCATGATCTGTATCACAAGGCTGGACAATAACTGTTCTTCAGCTATTATTATTAGCCGGACTGAAGAAGGGTCTCGACCCAAAGCGTCACCCATTCCTTCTTTCTGGAGATGCTGCCTGTCCCACTGAGTTACGCTCACATTTCGTGTCCATCTCCAGCTATTCCTGACTGTTATCTCAGCCAATAGTCTCACATAATCTCCTTCAGGCCAACGGCAGTGGGTCCTGAAAATAAACAAATAGAACTTTGGCCTTTTTTTCCTTCCCATTCCAAACTGAGGTAAAAAAATCACAAATGGAGAGGATCGATCCCGTTCCTACTACAAATCAAAATGAAAAATGTCTTGGGTAAAATGGGACATTTTATGACTAGACAGATAAAGGCAGTCATTAAGTTTGATGGATCGTTAATTAGGAAAATACCACATTACCGCAGGATATGTTAGCACAAAACAACATCGTAGGTTCCTAATTTGATGAAACAAAAAGATTGTGAACAGTGTAACGCAGGAATAGGTCCGTCAACCCACAATGTCCCTTCTGAACATGATGCCAAGTTAAACTAATCTCCTTAATTTAGTCATATAAGTCTATAAGATCACCCTTCATCCTCCTGCTCTCCAAGGAATAGAGTCCCAGCCTGCTCAATCTCTCCCTATAACTCCGACCCTTGAGTCCTAACAACTTCCTCAAACATTTACATGGATAGGTTAGGTTGGAAAGATATGCAGGCAGGTGGGACTAGTGTAGATGGGACATGTTGGTCGGTGTGGTCAGGTTAACTGAAGAGCCTATTTGACTATGACCTCTGCCTGCACGTGATTCATATCCTCACCCTGCATACCCATGTGCCAATCTAAAACCCTCTTAAACACCTCTATTGTATCTGCATTAATCAACGTTCAATACTCATCAATAAAGAGTTTTGTTCTTCATATTAGAAACATAGAAACATGGAAACATAGGTGCAGGAGTAAGCCATTCGGCCCTTCGAGCCAGTACCACCATTCAATATGATAATATCTGATCATCCAGAATCAGTACCCCATTCCTGCTTTCTCCCCATATCCCTTGATTCCATTAGACCGAATAGCTACTGTATATCCAACTCTCTCTTGAATACATCCATAGAAATAGCCTCCACCGCCTTCGGTGGCAGAGAATTCCACAGATTCACAACTCTCTGGGTGAAATATTAAGTATCAAATAACTCCATTGATAAGAGAAAGAATATTCTGTTTGCAAACTCATAAACAACTCTAATTTAAGTTGCTAAATAGCACGGTGAATATTTTACCCCACAGCTAGAACATCTGACATAAATCACTTTTAACTGTTACCCTGTAAACTAGATTAGTTTATATAATCTTTCTACAATTCTCAGGTCACAGTAAAGACATTTTTATATTTGACTGTAAACCATTTTTTTATTTGTGAGTACAAATATATAAATCTAGCACAACTGGGAGCCTGGGAACAGTTTTGTCATACATGTGTAAATATATTCACAGACAATATATTTTCTTTGCAAAAAAGATAGTTGTAATCAGTTTTCACCAAATTAGACAATGCAATAGAATTCAAATATGAAGAACACAGGCAATTGAAAACAGCACCTAAAGAGCTTGTACTGTTTATGACGCCTTATCCACCCACAATATGGCCCTGGCATGGTGGATCAGCGGTAGAGCTGCTGCCTTACAGCGCCAAAGGCCAGGGCTCGATCCTGACTACGGGCGCTGTCTGTGCGGAGTTTGTACTTTCTCGCTGTGACTGCGTGGGTTTTCTCCGGGTGCTCTGGTTTCCTCTCACATCCCAAAGATGTGTAGGTTTGCAGGTTACTTGTCTCTAGTGATAGTGTTCACTAGATTAACCGTCAGGAAGCCAAGGTTCTGTTTTATTTTAGGAAAAGGTGGATGAAAGAATCCCTCCAACACAGGTACAAATTCAACCTCAATTAGTTCACAGCTCCTTCTGGAGTAGAGGGGTTGTGGGATGGAGCCTCATTGTTCAAGCACATAATCTAGATCTGAAAAGAGTCTTCACATGAAGAAACAGCGTTCTCCAGAGATCCTGCCGAACTCCAGCATTTTGTGCCTTGTAAACCAACATCAGTAGTTTCCACATATAACCTAGACTTCTGCCTGTGCTGATAGAGTGTTTAGAGACACAGCACGGAAACAGGCTCTTCGGCCCACCGGGTCCATGCCGACCAGCGATCTCCGCACATTAATACATCCTACACCCACTAGGGCAATTTTTATATTTACCAAGCCAATTAACCGACAAACCTGTACAACTTTGGAATGCAAATAACACACTAAAGCCTGAAGTCCCTAGTGCAACCAAGGCAGTTTTCCGTTCAGAGTTTAGTTGGAACTAAGGGCCTGTCCCATTTGGCCATCATTTGCGTGTAATTTACGCGTCATCATTTACGCTTCACGACGCGCGCGTCATGACATGCACGTGAATTTGGCCATTTCAATTTTCAGACCCATATATCTTCTTCCCGAAGGCAGGAGTGAGATTCAAGCAAGGTCAGGGTGGTGTGGTTCTTGATGCTGACTGCCTTTTAGGACAGTGCCTCCTGTAGATCCCTTCAATGGTGGAGGTCTGTACCTGTGATGGACCAGACAATATTCACCACTTTTTGTAATCTCCTTCGTTCCTGTGCGTTTGAGATGCTGAACCAGGCCGTGATGCAGCCAGTCAATATGCTCTGTGCCAACACACATAGAAGTTCAAGAAGAGTATTTGTCACCATATGACATCACCTCAATCTTCTAAGGAAATAGAGGTGTTGATGGACTTTCTTTATAATTGCATCAATGTGCTGGGTCTTCACAGATATGCATTGCCAGGAACCTTAAGTTGTTGACTCTCTCCACCACCGAACCATTGATGAAGGCAATGAGTACAAAGTTGTTTGTTCTGGCACCATTCAATCAGATGACGAATCTTCCGTGCATCCATTTGCAACTGGTTCCTCGAGTTCCACACCAACACAACACAACACAATTGGTGTGAATTGGTCTACATCCAATCAGAGGATGGAACTTCTATGGGTGTGCAGCAGAGAGCATATTGACTGCCTGCATCACGGCCTGGTTCGGCAACTTGAACGCCCAGGAGCGAAGAAGACTGCACAAAAAGTTGTGAACACTGCCCAGTCCATCACTGGCTCTCACCTCCCCACCATCGAAGGGATTTACCGGAGCTGCTGCCTCAATAAGGCAGCCAGCATCATCAGAGACCCACAGCACCCTGCCTACACCCCTGAAAGCTGTAACGCCCAGGTTCAGAAACAGCTTCCTCTCCACAACCGTTCGGCTATTAAACAATACAACCTCAAATAAGCTCTGAACTACACAGACTATTATTGTTATTATTGCACTATTGATTTTTTTAAATGTACGTATGTGTGCGTGTGCGTATATATATATAATCTATATACAGTATGTGTATTTGTGAGTATGTGTAAATATACACACACTGAACTATTTTTTTCTTGCTCATTTATTATATTGTTTACAGAGTACTATATTTACATATTCTGTTGTGCTGCTGTGTAAGGATTTCATCGTTCTATCTGAGACATGACAATAAAATGCTCTTGACTCTCTGGGATCTCCCTCCTATACTGTGATTCATCATTATCCATAATTCGTCTAACAATGGTGGTGTTATCAGTGAATTTACAGGTGTAGTTGGAACTGTCCGGCTACTCAGTCATGGGTATAGAGCAGGGAACTGATCACACAGCCTTGAGGTGCTCCTGTGCTGATGGCTATCGAGGAGGAAATGTTGTTGCCAATACACACCAATTGTGTTCTGGTGATGTGGAACTCAAGGATCCAGTTGCAAATGGATGCACAGAGGCCCAGTTCCCTGATCTTGATAACAAGTTTGGAGGGGATGATGGTGTTGAACGCCAAGCTATAGTCTATGAACAACAGTCTGCAGGTGTTTTTTATTATCCAAGTGGTCCAGTGCAGAGTGGAGAGCCAGTGAAATCGCATATTTATTGACATGCTGGAAGATTTCATATGGTTTTACCGTGAGTTAAAAACACAAATCATAGATCGCACTTTGAACCACCTAGTTAGAATTTGGACTTTAGACTTTGGAGATACAACACATAAACAGGACATTTGGCCCACCGAGTCCATGCTGACCAACGATCACCCCCCTACTTTAGCACTATCCTTACACACGAGGGACAATTTAGAAATTTTACCAGAGCCAATTAACCTGCAGATCGGCACGTCTTTGAAGTGTGGGAGGAAACCGGAGCACCCGGAGGAAACCCACGCGGTTACAGGGAGAACGTTCAAACTCCACACAGGCAGCACCCGTAGTCAGGATCGAACCCGGGTATCTGGCGGTGTGAGGCGCTGTGCCGCGCAATTTCTATTTGTAAGTGTAGAAGTGGCCACAGTACACCGCATGCAAGGTTAGATTGCATATCTGATGTCGGATAGATATCAGACAAACTAAAATGAACTGCAACCAGAATTGTTCAGGCCTATTTCCCAATCCTTGCTAATCCACCAAGAAATAGTCCCATGGCACAACCTAACGTGGACTAATTATGTACAAAATTCCACTTAAGAAGTTCCACTTAAGTGGTCCAATTGCAAAGTGACCTTTTGTGCTGTCGGAGGGGGAATGAAGTGTGTGCCCAGATGCACGTTTAGTAAAACGTCAGGTTTATTTGAAATTTTTAAAAAGCATACATGTGGGATTAATCGAAATCATTTGCAAAGAGCTGTCACAGATACAATGTGTAATGAGGTTAAGTTTGCTGCTGTTTAGTTTTTTGACACTAAAGCTCTTGTTATCATAGTTCATTTAAACTCCCTGTAGTAAACACCTCACACTTAGGGTCACAGAGCTGTAGAGTCCAGAGCCAGGCCACTTCACCAATCTGGTCCATGCTGACCAAGAGGGATATTGGATTGGTCCTATTATCAGGGATGTGGCCCATACCCCTACGCCCTGTCCATATGTCTGTCCAAATATCTTTTGAAGGTTGTAATTGTATCAATTTAGACTTTAGGCTTTAGAGATACAGGGCAGAAACAGGCCATTCGGCCCACCAAGTCATTGCCGACCAGCGATAACTCCGTACACTAACATTATCCTACACACTAGGGACAATTTACAATTTTTAACCAAAGCCAATTAACTTACAAACCTGTATGTTTTATTTTCGAATGTGGAAGGTAACTGGAGCACCTGGGAAAACATACCCAGTCACAGGGAGAACATACAAACTTTGTAGAGACAGCACCAGTGGTCAGGATCAAACCCGGGTCTCTGGCGCTGTAAGGCAGCAACTCTACCACTACTACTGGGCCACAGTGCTGCCAACTTGAAACACTTAAACCTTTGGCAATGTAACACTCTTATTTTGTTTTAGGTTGAAAGGTCCTTGGCTTGGGAAAGGCTATTGTAGGAGCTACTATTTGAGTACAATCTGAAGCTACTGGGCCACTGTGCTGCCCCCTATATCTTCCTCTGGCAGCTCATTCCAAATATGGACTGCCCTCAGAGTGAAAAAGCTACCCCTGAGGTCCCTCATAAATCTCTCATCTTCAGCGTCTAACCTATAGTTTAAGAATCCTTTACCCAGGGAAAAAGACTGTGAGCATTCACTTTATCCATGCCCCTCATTATCAACTTGCGCCATTTCCAACTATTCTGAGGCAATGATCCCAACTCTAGGACACTGAAAACTCCCGAGTGTTGCCTCTGGTGCTCACAATGGACTGACATTCTGCAGGGTTTGCTTGAGTAGAGGGTACCATTTTCTCTTCTGCCCTTAATGTCACCTGCAGTAATTTCTGGTCCTACTAAAAGTTGAGATTCTTGATCATATCAGAATCTTCAACATTCATCATTCTGGGATGGCATGATGGCGCAGCGGTAGAGTTACTGCCTCACAGCACCGGAGACCCAGGCCCGATCCTGATCACGGGTGCTGTCTATACGGAGTTTGTACGTTCTCCCTGTGACCACATGGGGTTTCTCCGGGTGCTGCGGTTTCGTCCCACCCCCCAATGACGTATGGGTTTGTAGGTTCATTGCCTTTGGTTATAAATAAATTGTAAATCGTCCCCAGTGTGTAGGATACTGTTAGTGTACGGGGATCGCTGGTCAGACTCAGTGGGCTGAAGGGTCTGTTTCTGTGCTGTATCTCAAAACTAAGTCAACTAAACAAAACTAATTCATAGCACACCTGTGACAGAGAACATATTGTGTTGTACTTTTAAATTTGATCATAATCATTATGTACTGTATGTGACTCATCAAAGGGCTAAATTATATATAATCAAGTAAAAGATTATGGTCACGAGATCACCTGTCACTGCAAACCTCATCATTAATCTCAAAGCCACTTGACATATTACATCAGCTCTGAGTTCTTCCAGGTGCTAGTGAGTTAATGTAAAGGGCCTGTCCCACAGCGGCGACCTAATTTGCGAGTTTAGAAGAGTTTGCACTCGACTCATTGCAGCATGGTCGACACGTGGTCCTATGTCTATGTAACTCTCCTTCATGCTCAAGAGAAGTTCACGCATACTCGAGGCCTCAGTTGGTCGAGGAGTATTTTTTAGCATGCTGAGTAAAAATTGGTCGGCATGGAAAAAAATCTATATATTTTTTACTCTTAGGTTTAGTCGAAGTAAGTCTTAGTAGGTCGGCATTGTTATTCGTAGGTAATTGAAGGCAATTGGAGGTAATCGAAGGAAGTCGAAGGTGGTCGTAGATAGTGTTAGTATAGTCGAAGGAGGTCGTCTTCACTCTACTATTCGGTGTCCAATTTTCCCAAAGCTAGTCGAAGCTAGTCTTCAACATAGTCAAAGGAGATCAAAGGAGGTCTTCTACATATTCGTAGGAGGTTCTCTACATTGTCCAAGGAGGTCGTAGGAGATGTTCTACTTCGGCGATACAACAAGACCATGACACTTTTTAAAACTCTCCTGAACTCTTCTCAACTCACAAATTAGGTCCGTACAGTGGGACAGGCCCTTTTGAGTAATCTTTTGAAACATTCTGCTAACATTCTGAATCAAAGTTAGTTTACTTCCCCGTTAATAAAACTCACCTGTACTGCACTTCTACTGCTTGCTTTGAGGGCAAGGCTCGGTTGGAGAGTCGGGAAATGCCTTGTCAAGTTGGAAACGTGCTGAGTGTTCAAAAAAACGTTTTCCGTTGTGGGGACAGACACAAAATACTGCAGTAACTCAGCGGGACAGGCAGCATCTCTGGAGAGAAGGAAAGTGGGGCGTTTCGGGTCAAGACCCTTCTTCAGAGATGCTGCCTGTCTCGCTGAGTTACTCGAACATTTTGTGTCTATCTTCGATTTAAACCAGGATCTGCTGTTCCTGTTCGTTACTACACAGTTTTTTTGTGGGGTGACGAGGGAGCCAGGGGGGGGGGGGGGGGGGGGGGGGGACCTTATTGAGATGCACAAAATCATGAAGGGCATATTGAATTTAGTTTAGTTTAGTTTAGTTTGGAGATACAGCATGGAAACAGGCTGTTCAGCCCATCGTGTCAACGCCAAACAGCGATCCCTGCACACTAATACTATCCTACACACACCCGGGACTACTTTACAATTTTACCAAAGCCAATTAACCTACAAACCTGTGTGTCTTTGGAGTGTGTGAGGAAACCGGAGCTGCCAGAGAAAACCCAGGCTGGTCACAGGGAGAACGTACAAACTCTGCACAGACAGCACCCGAAGTTGGGATCAAACCCCGGTATTTGGGGCTGTGAGGGAGCTTTTTCAAAGGGTTGTGGATTCTAAAGCTAGAAGGCAACGGCTTAAGGTGAGAGGGGAGAGATTTAAGGGGGACCTCAGGAGCCACTACATTGTTGAGAGGTAGCAGAGAACGCATGTAGGGTAAAAAGATGCCATGAAACTTGTGAGCCTTATAATCACTGGCTGATACAGGTGATTCACTGCCCTAGCTTGCAGTTTTCTGTATCACTATTTCCTGACCTGCACAATGCTCACCCAATGTTTCCAAGACTGCAGAAATATTTAATACTTTCCATATTTTGAAATACACTAAAATATAAATATTTTTTCAGGCACCATGCCATTGATCTGCTTGGATTATTTGCACTCATTTATATCACCTTTCATCTTTCTAAAAGCACAGGTGTACTTTGCAAGGTTGAAGTTAGTTTGACCTGTCAGAATGTGCCATTATCGCCCAAGTCTTTCACTGGCTCCATTGTTTTCTATGGGAAAGTGCAGGCAATGAGAGAGGAGCACAGCTTGTACTGTGAGTTCTACATCAGTGGACCAGACCGCTGCCATTGTGGGTCTGTGGTGTTTTGGAAGCGGACTAAAGCAGGGATTACAATGCATGCTCCCAAGCCGCAGCTGAGGGCGGGCTAAGTTGACCCAAGCGTCTTGCCACGAGACTCCCCACTCACTGTTGTGCACTGGGTGATCCAGCTGAGCCTCGGTCGACAGCAAGAGTAGATCAGAGAGGAACTGCTTGATTTCTGATATCTTAATGGATGGCTGAGAGTGGGAGCGTATCGGAGCGAATAAAATGGTAAGATGCAATCTCTTTCCCCAGGGTTGAAGAATCGAGAACCAGGGGGCACATAGTGAGAGGAGAAAGATGTAAAGGATTTAAACCCAAGGGGCAACTTTGTCACACAGAGGGTGGTTGGTATATGGAGGAAGTAGTTGAGGCAGGTAAAATAGCCAACATATAAAAAAAGACATTTAGAGAGGAACATGGATATGAAAGGTTTAGGGGGATATGGACCAAGCACAAGCAAAGGGGACTAACTTAGATATCTTGGTCAACCTGGATGATTTAGGCTGAAGGGCCTGTTTCCGCGTTGTATAGCTCAATTAATTAATGATTCTATTTCTAAGACTGCCAAATGTTTTTGCCTGCTGCTAGGGGCAGGTGGTGGATGTCTCTGCACTTTATATTTGATTTTTTTTGGTTCAATTTGTGTAAGTTAGAGGTTTAGCCTGGATACAACAGCAGACCTGGCATTATATAAATATAAAAATGTGGAATCACTCAGCAGGTCAGGCAGCAATACGTTTGATGCATTTTGTAAAGAAAGCCCTTGCAGAGAGACCATGGAGATTATGTGTTCCCAAATCAAGCTTAGATTTTATTTCATGGGCCTTCCACCCAATGTCCAGTGCAATTCTATTGCAGCCCAAGCATTGACCCCACAGGGTTGTTCACCTGCAAAAACCCATATTGCTGCTTCCTGGCTATTTAGGCTATCTATTCCAATATCTGATTCCAAGTCAGGTGGGATCAATTTTCCCATTTTGGAAAGTAGCTTGGGTGAGTAACTAGAGTATGTTTTGTAGATGATACATAGACTGTAACTATAGTGCATCGAGATTGGAGAGGGTGAATCTTTACAGTGGTTGATGTGAATGCCATTAACTGATTGATCAGATCTCCACTTTTTGAGTTTGTCGGGCTGTGTGTTCCCAGTCCAACCCTATCCACCAGGCCAAGATCCCCACTCCCATGCAGAAAACAAAGAACTGCAGATGCTGGTTTATACCAAAGGTGGACACAAAGTGCTGGAGTAACTCAGCGGGTCAGGCAGCATCTTTGGAGTAAAAGGACGGGGGGCGTTTCGGATTGGGACCCTTCTTCGGTCTGAAACATCACCCATCCTTTTTCTCCAGAGATGCTGCCTGTCCTGCTGAGTTACTCCAGCACATTGTGTTTAACCTCACTCCCATGATCAGTTGACTCTGAGCGTGACTTTCTACAAGCAGATCTCAAACCCTGGGATAAAGGCTCTAGGGTTAGGAACATAAGATGATTAAAAACTCTAGGGTTAAGTCAGAGCATTTCCATTGTATTTGTGGATTATGGTGGAATTAGGCCCGAAAAAGCCTGTTCCATTACAGAGAGATGGAATTAAAATTACAGGGATTGTATACAAGTGACACCCGGGCCTCAGGCTGTATGTGGTAAACACAACAGAAGTATGAAGGAAAACGATTACCTGACATGTAAATATTTTAAAACTTTATTTATGGAACGTGGGCAGGGCAGGAATTTAATGACTGGTCCAAATTGCCTTTGAGAAGGTAATAGTTAGCTGTTTTTTTAGAACTTTTCTCCAGCGTGCCTTGGGGAGGGAGTTACAGGATGTAAACATAACAAGAATGAAGGAATAGCAACTACATGCATCTGCAAAGAACCACCAGATCATGGGTGTGAAAATATCTAAGAAGTATCTAGACCCAGGTATCTAGACCAACATTTGAATTGCCAAGGCTAGTGGTCAAAAGCTGGTAAATAAGATTAGTGGCGATGTGTACTTGATGGTCGGGCTGGACATGATGGGCTGAAGAGCCTGTGTCTGTGCTATTTGACCCTTCACTGTATTGGTCACAGTTCTTGGGTGGTAAGAAGGAAGTGGTCGTAGAGAGTGGTGGGGGAATGTGGATGTCAAGGCTCCGTTTAGAGCCCAGGGATTGCTGAGTCAGATGGTTTGGAGATCAGAGCGTCAGGGCCTGCCATTAGCAGGGGTTGGGGAAGGGGACTTGTCAGGGTATCAAAGAGTTGGGTCAACCAAGGTGCCTTGCACCAAGATTTATACTATTGCGTGGGGCAGGAACATCAGATGATTCAAGACCGGGACCTGGGTTCCACAGTGAGGGTGGAATTCTGTACCTGACTAAATCAGATACACTTCATACGGTAAATTATCACAGGGATTCACTGTCAGATCTCTTTTGTTTTGGAGCTGTGCACTTAAAGCTGGGCACTGAGATCATTAAAGGTGTTGCTCAGGTTGAGAAAGCAGTGATAGAGCCATACGTAACTCCAGGTTTCATCAACGGAGCGTAGAATATACAAGTAGTGCGGTCATACTGAACTTTTATAAACGTTGGCCTGGTCTTAATTAAAGAATTGTGTTCAGTTTCGGTTTGCTTCATTATATGAAAGACAGAGAAGGTCGACGAGATTTACGGGAATGTTTCCTGGGATAAAAGACTGCTATTACAGAATCATAAGATCAGATATTAGGCTGGCATTCTAGCTGTCAGTGGGTGTGGGAGCATTGGTATCGTGGAATCAGGGTTTGGAACGCAGGGAAAACTGTACACAGCAAGTTTCCAGAGAGCACCAGTGAATCGTGAGCAGTACCTCCTTCAATCAGGAATAGCGATCGGCCAGGATTCCTGCTGCTCTTTGGAACACTGCCCTTGAATTCTTTATGAGAGACCTCTACTCACTGCTTTAGACATTTCAGCAGATTGCTGTTATACTTTCCACTCAGGAAAGGAATCCATTTTCACGCATGGGTGAACTGTGAATGGTTGCCTGCTCAGTACACAGACATGTTCAAACATATGAAAATAGAAGGGCACATTGTAATGTCACAAGCATTGTTTTGGTCGCACTACGGACTTTGGTTTTGCACTAATGTGGCCTAGTGTAACTGATTACTAATTCATTGTATTATTGATTGTTATATATTTATTTGTGTGTTGCTTTAATGAGCCTGTGAAGCTGCAGCAAGTAAGAATTTCATTATCCCATCACCTGTAAATAAGCCTTGGCTCGCCCCTTGACTTTGGAAAGGCTTGGAGTTTATCCTGAAGGATAATATCTGTTCCATAACCTTTGAGATTTAATCTTAATTTTTCTGCTAATAAAATACATTATTCTTCTGTCAACATGACAACTACAACATTTATATATATATATATATATATATATATATATAACTTTTTAAATACTTCCATTCACATATTACTTTTAAAATCCCAAGCTTCCTTGCAGGAGTTTTAGTAATTATTTGATTAATATGGGTGTCAGGGGTTATGGGGAGAAGGCAGGAGAATATGGTTGAGAGGAAAACATGGATCAGCCATGATTGAATGTCGGAGTCGACTTGATGGGCCGAATGGCCTAATTCTACTCCTTGAACTAATGAGTACTGCCAAGCAAAGCATAGTCGATCCTGAGCAATAGGAGGAGATACAGGCAGCAGGTCTGGTCACAGAGGTTAGTTTTAACAAGGAGGCAGAGGTATCTGGGGGTGTGAGAGGCTCTTCTTGAGATAAACGCCGGGCAAGTGAGGGCACTGCTTCTAACTGAAGGATTTAAATCTGAAGTGATCAAAACGAGCTTGAGTGTGGAGAACTGAAAGACATTGCAGAGTAAAATGAGGCGCTGTTAAAAACTGTAGAGAGATAACTCTTTGCCGGTAAGCAAAAAATTAGTGTTTTTCAGATTTACACATGGTATAACATTGCTTATTAGTAAAGCAACGGTTTTCACAGTTTATGTTTTCATTGTAATCTCTACAGGTGCCTGAAAAAGTCTAACACCCAGGAGATGGCATAGCATTTGTGAACAGACTTTCAAATTAGTTAAACAACATAAATGTGCAGGCAGCATGGGGGTGTTGTCTCAACACATTGGTGGTCTACGGATCTCATCACGTGACAATTCAAGTTTGCGTAATTGAATTCAGAGGAGGAAAGGAAGTGCCTGCTATTACTCAGTCACAGCAATCAACTTGTGGTTTTTCAAATTGTGGTTACTTAATTGGATTTTAAACTCTGGTCGTTAACTTAATGAACACTCAAAAGCCTTGTTCCTGTTTTGTGAAACTCCAGGTCCCACAAAGGTCCCCCAATCAAGGGATTACAGTAAATTGGGTAATTATTCAGCTCAAGTTAATTGAATGCACTCTCTGCCTTTACCCAGTTGTTGTGGCCTTCTCCAGTAACTCCTCTGGGACCTGATTTGACCTTCCTCTGTCAAGCGGTTTGCACTTGCCCTGTTGATGAATTGTAATTACCTCAAAATGTAGTTTTGTGTTCAGTTTTGGGCTGGTGCTTGTTTTCTTATCTCAAGCTGGAATTATTTCCAATTGTGATCCAGTGGGGTTGGCGAGGAGGTTTCCTGATTTTCAAATCCCCTCTTCGACCAGTGAGCTTACAGCCACGATTTAGCAAGATCCAAAAACTCATTGCACAAGGAACCACCCAATGTGCTGTTTCTAAACTTAGACCAATGACCAGAAATACCTTCCTAAGGTACTGAATGTGAATGAATCCAACACTTGATGTGGCTCTAATGTAGAGTACAGCAGATGAAATCTCTAGGCCTTTAACCCTTATGATATTCTGTAAAATGATGAAAATGTCTATTTTTATTTTTCTTGCCTGGTTTATTTAATTCGACGGCATTTGATGTCCTTGGACCATTAATTGGAGAGCCGTGTCTGTGGGCATGTACTGCCTGTCTGCACAAAAGTACAGTCAACCCTTGTTGTAACGGACCTCTTTATAATGGATTTTGGTTTTAGTGGTCAGGGCTGCCAACGCCACCCTGGCTCGCTCTGCCTCCCTGGCCACTTGCTGCCCACCCCAACCCTGGTCACTGCCTTATCTGTGCCAGCCAATGCCAACACCGGCCCACACCTTCCTTGGCCACATCTGCTGCCACCACCCCTTGTATTGTTGTATTGAGGCCTTGGAGCTTTGTAGCTTAGCATAGGTGCGTAGGCTTTGGTTTAATGTTTCATCAGAAAAAATACACCTGTGTCAGTACAGTTCTTGCTCAGTCTAAATCTTATTGTTGGGTGTCTACACGTGAAATGCCATATATTACACGTGGTTATTGCGGAAAATCGGCAATAACGCACACTATTCCTGTTATAACGAGGGCTTACTGTATTGTGATGATGGTCACACTGAAGGGAAGCGTGGAGCAAGGTTTCTCGTAGTGATGTCAGATGAGATCTGGTTTCCCAGAGGGATTGTTTGCAGGAAAATAAGTTGGATGCACGGTCAAAATACGCATGATGTGTTGCACAATGGTGCGTTCAGTAGAGCTCGCGTATGGGCGGCACGATGGCTCAGCGGTAGAGTTGCTGCGTTACAGCGCTTGCAGCGCCGGAAACCTGGGTTTGATCCTGACTACGGGAGATCTGTACGGAGTTTGTACCTTCTCCCCGTGACCGCGTTTTCTCTCACTCTCCAAAGACATACAGGTTTATAGCTTAATTGACTTGGCACACCTAGTGTGGGCAGGGATCGCTGGTCGGTGCGGACTCAGTGGGCTGATGAGCCTGTTTCCACACTGTATCTCTTAAAAATGAATTCCACAGATTCACCACATAGAAACATAGAACATAGGTGCAGCAATAGGCCATTCAGCCCTTCGAGCCAGCACCACCATTCAATATGATCATGGCTGATCATCCATGAAAATCAGTAACTTGTTTCTGCTTTCGCCCCATATTCCTTGATTCCGTTAGCCCTAAGAGCTAGCGTATGTCTAACTCTCTCTTGAATACATTTAGCCACTGTCAAGTTAAATGTGTGCAAATAAGCACAGATTTGTGCATTAACAATTTCTGAATTGAAGATTAGAAAATGGTTGGATGATAATAAAAAATCTCAGTGCCATAATTCTTTGTTATTTCTTCTGTTTTAGGATAGACAAGTCTTTCATTCGCTTGAGAAGTGCACAGTAAGTCAACGGCTTTATCTAATTTGTGCAGAGTTGCCTTGCTGCTGGGTTGCTGGATTGTGTGCTGCTAATTTCATTCATAATGTGAATGAGAAATACTAAATATCATGGGGACATTACAGGAGGATGGCAGAAGGAGAAATGTTTTTTGAGGATTAAAGGATTTAAATTGTTGACAAGATCTGACTGTGTGTAATCTGCTTGTATTTAATATTAACCAAAGACAATATTCTCTGTGAAGCAATGTAAGACCATTGAAAATAGCACTGTGGTATTGTTGCTGTATTATTTTGAGTGCTTGTTGCTATAAATATTAAGTAATCATTTTTAAATTATGAATGATATCTGGTTTGGGATTTGTAGCATGAGTATTAGTGAATGCATGCCGAAAGGATTTACATGCTATGGGATTCCAGTCACCACTATCAACATCATCATCCCCTCCAAGCTTGTTACCAAGCTCTCAGATCTGGGTCTCTGAGCATCCCTCTGCAATTGGATCCTTGACTTCCTCATCCACAGACCACAGTCTGTCCGTATTGGTGGAAATGTGTCATCCTCGATAACAATCAGCATGGGAGCACCTCAAGGCTGCGTGCTCAGCCCCCTGGTATACTCACTCTATACTCATGACTGTGTAGCTGGACATAGTGCAAACTCCATCATCAAGTTCGCCGATGACACCACTGTTGTGGGACGAATCACTGATGGTGACGAGTCAGAGTATAGAAATGAGATCGACCGATTGACCAAATGATGCCAGCACAATAACCTGGTCCTCCACCACCAGCAAAACCAAGGAACTGATTGTGGACTTTGGAAGGGGTAGGATAGGGACCCACAATCCCATTAATATCAACAGGACAATGGTGGAAAGGGTCAAGAACTTCAAATTCCTGGGCGTGTATATTTCCAAAGATCTTTCCTGGTCCCAGCACAATGATGCAATTATAAAGAAAGCACGTCAGCGCCTCTACTTGAGTGCATCAATTGCCTAAGTCATTACCAAACAGGCTGTATCAATTGCTAAACGAACTGCAATTGCTGGACAGACAAGTACAGAGGCATCACTGCCGAAACTGTAATTGTCTTGTATCGATTGGTTCAAGATTTGGAGGGATATGGACCAGGCCAGGACCAAAGGGACCAGCTCGGATGGGGTATCTTACTCAGCATGTCGGCGGAGTTGGGCTGAAGGGCCTGTTTCTGTGCTGGATGACTCTACAATCAATGATCATCCCATTGATGGACCCAAAGTGCTGGAGTAACTCAGCAGGTCAGGCAGCATCTCTGGATAACATGAATAGTTGGCATTGTGGGTTAAGCCCTTTCTTCAGACATAGGAGTAGAATTAGGCCATTCGGCCCATCGACTGAAGGTTCTTGACCTGAAACGTCACCTATTCATGTTTTCCAAAGATACTGCCTGACCTGCTGAGTTACTCCAGCACTTTGTGTCCTTTTGTGTATTAGCCAGCGTCTGCAACTCTTTGTTTATACATTGTCACATTGATCATCATTTGCATTCAAAATGTTCCATGAATCTATTTGAAGGAAGTTGGAGAGTTCTCCCTCAATAGTTACTTTTCAACATTATGCAAAATGGATCATCTGGCCAATTATTTGCTTTTCTGTTTGCATATGGTACAGTGCCGATGAGAGTACAAAAACAAATTATTTTAGGCATCATTTTAGCGTGTGAGAGGCTGTTACATAATTCTGGTGATTTCCAAAAGACCACTTGTCGCTTGCTGTTTGCCAAGTCAATAGTTTGCCAGAGAAGGTGGTGCCCATCTGTAAACTGCTGACTTTGTTAGCTGCACTCCTCTGCCTGACTCAGTGCCAGTTTTTAACGGTGATTGCCTGAAGTTTAAATGAGAACCTGAATGGTGTCACAGTTTCATCCTCTTCTCTCAGCCTGGGGTACAGACTAGGGTACCCCATTGCTGTAGCTCTGGGGATCTATGGTCCACTATCAGTCAGTGAGTGACTGAGTGACCACACCAATTGGCAGGTGACAGTATCAAGTCATTGTAGTCAGGAACTTTACAACATTTTAAATTGGCATAAAGTAGCAATATTTACAATTCTGTCTCCAGCCCTTTCCCGTGTTCGTACTTCAAACCAAATTCCCAGAAGTTAAGAGATTGACTGAAGGCAAATTGACCCACATTGTAAATGTCTCTAAGGATTCAGCAAGGCAGTAACAGAGAGCATATCAGAGTGTACTGACCCAAAACATTGCCCCAAGTTCTCCAGAGATGATTTGCCTGCCTTGCTGAGTTATTCCAGCACTTAAGCTCTTTTTAAGATGAAACCATTCAATTTATCCACGATAATCTAATTGCTCAAAAATACGTTCAATTTGATGACATGTAACTGAGCTTTTTATATCCACTGCGGTTTAACACTAATGATAAAGCAGTAAAGGGCCTGTCCCACATAGCTGTCATTTGCACGTCACGCAGATGGCTCGCGAAGATTTTGTACATCCCAAAATCCTGGGACGCCGCACATGACCGCGCATCACTGCTTATGTCACCACGCACCATGCGCGCATCACGTGCGTGTCACGACATGTGCGTCGTGACGCGTAAATTACGTGCAAATGACGGCCAAATGGGACGGGCCCATAAGTATTTTAACTATTTAATCATAGATGCAACATCCAGAATGTACTATAATAAATGCAGAAAACACTGCAAATATTCATCAGGTCGGGTAGCTACTGTGGAAAGAAATGTTTCAGCTTGAAGATCCAAATCTAACAAAGGGTCTCGACTCGAAAACATATGTTGTTTCTCTCTCCACAGATGTTGTTTGACCTGCTGGTAGACAAAAATGCTGGCGTTTCTCCAGCATTTCTACCTTCGATTTTCCAGCATCTGCAGTTCCTTCCTAAACAATGCTGGTTGTTTTCAGCATTTAGTTTTTATTTCAGATTTGCAGTATCTGCTGTTTTTTTTATTCCATTTTAGTTCAGTTTAGAGATACAGCACGGAACAGACCCTTTGGCCCACCGAGTCCATACCGACCAGCGATCCCTGCACATGAACGCTACCCCTACACACACTAGGGACAATTTTTTTACATGTTATACCAAGCCCATTAACCGACAAACCTGCACGTCTTTGGAGTGTGGGAGGAAACCAAAGATCTCGGAGGTCACGGGGAGAACGTACAAACTCTACACAGACAGCACCCGTAGTCAGGATCGAACCCGTGTCTCTGGCGCTGTAAGGCAGTAGCTCTACCGCTAAGCCACCGTGCCACCCTTCATTTGGTGGAAATGGTTTCATTTTTATCAAAAAGAAACTGGATCAATACTTGAAAAGGGAAGTGAAAGGTTGTGGAGAATACTGTTGCTGTGCTTGTGTGGTGAGCCCACCTGGGTAAGAATGGTTTGATGAACTATGCTTGTTGCTTTTAGTTTTGTGATTCCGGGAATCTGTGAATTGAACTGTGCAAACGCTTTGTTAGAACAGAGCACAATGCACTCTGAGTCGCACAGGTTGGGCGATTGTCCGATTAAAAGTCTGAGAACAGTACAGAAGGTTTTGAATGTACAAATAGCTCGAAGCCTTGTGTGCACATGGTTACCAGCAGAGGAATGATGATTCGGGTGTAATATTGGAAATTATCTAACAGCTCTTCACTAATGTTAGTCACAGCGGGTCTTGGGAGGTCAACCAAGACGGTCTTTAGACTAAAGCACAAGGTGTTGGGGGAAGGCAGCGGGTCAGACTGCATCTGTGGACAAAAATGGACAGATAGAAAAAGCGTTTCAACCATTGCCTCCACAGATGCTGCCTGACCTGCTGAGTTACTCCAGCGCTTTATGTTTTGCTCTATTCCAGCATCTGCAGTTTCCTGTGATGATTCAATGGTGGTTTTAGCCCAGATTTTGCTGCTATGAAGCAGACTCTGCCCCTTCAGTATAAAGAGCAGCTGTGAGAAAGAATGTGGAGGAAGGAACAGCAAATGCTGGTTTATACTGAAGATAGCCACAAAGAGTTGGAGTAAGTGGGTCAGGCAGCATCTCTGTGGGGGAAAAAGAATAGGTGACATTTCGGGTTGGAATTCTTCTCCAGCCTTATCAGAATTATCCTGTTTTTTTTCCATGTCTCTAGGGATTGGGAAGAACATGGACAACTGCATGATAAGAAGTGTGTCTGAAGAAAGGTTCTGCCCCGCACGGTCACCTATTTCTTTTTATTCATTTTTTGCCTGGGTTTCAGCAGCTAAGTTACAGAGATAGGTTGAACAAGTTAGGTCTTTATTCTTTGGAGCGCAGAAGGTTAAGGGGGGACTTGATAGAGGTCTTTAAAATGATGATAGGGATAGGCAGAGTTGACGTGGATAAGCTTTTCCCACTGAGAGTAGGGAAGATTCAAACAAGAGGACATGACTTGAGAATTAAGGGACAGAAGTTTAGGGGTAACATGAGGGGGGACTTCTTTACTCAGAGAGTGGTAGCTGTGTGGAATGAGCTTCCAGTGAAGGTGGTGGAGGCAGGTTCGATTTTATAATTTAAAAATAAATTGGATCGTTATATGGACGGGAAAGGAATGGAGGGTTATGGTCTGAGTGCAGGTAGATGGGACTAGGGGAGAATACGGGTTTGGCACGGACTAGAAGGGCCGAGATGGCCTGTTTCCGTGCTGTAATTGTTATATGGTTATATCCAGAGATGGTGCCTGAACCGTTCAGTTACTCCAGCATTTTGAGTCTACCCGTGATAAAGAACTGTGTTGCCGTGGTTATTTACAGAGCTTGGTCCTTATTACGAACTGAGGGACTTGTATTGGGAACTTTGTGTCATTCTCGATGGTTGCCACTAGAGGGAAGCAATGTCCCAATCTCTCTCTCTGCCTTCACCCTGTGGCAGGAATGTGGTGGGAGCATCCATTATTATCCAGCAGATGTCACTTGAGCAGCCTTCACTGCAGTGGTCCAAGCTCTCAGCTACACTGCCTGCTTCTTTTGTACACACACACACACACACACACACACACACACACACACACACAGCCATCTGCTGATGACCCAAAGATCATTCCTCTTGGAGACAAAATGCTGGAGTAACCAGGCAGCATCACTGGAGAAAAGGACTAGGTGATGGTTTGGGGTCGGAAACCTTCTTCAGACTCGCTCTTCATATCAAGCAGTTGTCCATGTTCCCGACAATCCCTGGAGACATGGAAACACCAGGATCATTCTGATAAGTCTGAAGACGGGTTGCAACCCGAAACATCACCTGTTCTTTTTCTCCAGAGATGCTGCTGACCCGCTGAGTTACTCCAGCATTTTGTGTCTATCTTCGGTATAAACAGCTTCTGCAGTTCCTTCCTACACATTGATCTTTGAAATGTTGTTGCAAATTATCCTGATTTTTCCATGCCTCCAAGGATTGGGGGGGAAGCATAGAAACATGGGAAATAGGTGATGGCGGAGGGCATTTGGCCCTTAGTGCCTGCACCACCATTCATTGTGATCATGGCTGATCATCCACAATCTGTAATCCGTGCCTGCCTTCTCCCCATATCCCTTGATTCCAATAGCCCCCAGAGCTCTATCTAACTCTCTTTTAAATTCATCCAGTGAATTAGCCTCTACTGCCATCTGTGGCAGTGAATTCGACAAATTCACAACTCTCTGGGTGAAATTTTTCTTTCTCATTTCAGTTTTAAATGCCTTCCCCTTTATTCTTCGACTGTGGCCCCTGGTTCTGGACTTCCCCCAACATTGAGAACATTTTTCCTGCATCGAGCTTGTCCAGTCCTTCTCATCCTTCTAAATTCCAATGAAACCAAGCCTAGTCTTTCCAATCTTTCCTCATATGACAGTCCCGCCATCCTGGGGATTATCCTTGTGAGGATACACTGCACTGCCTCAATAGCAAGGATGTCCTTCCTCGTATTAGGAGACCAAAACTGCACACAATACTCCAGATGTGGTCTCACCAGAATCCTGTACAACTGCAGAATGACCTCTTTACTCCTATACTCAAATCCTCTTGTTATGAAGGCCAACATGCCATTAGCTTTCTTCAATGCCTGCTGTACCTGCATGTTTACTTTCAGTGACTGGTGTACAAGGACCCCAGATCTCATTGCACTTCCCTTTTTCCAAAGCATGAACGACTTCTTGATAAGAAGTGAGCAGCTTAAATGTAAACAGGCCAGTGTGGGTGCTCCAATTTTAGGTAACTAACCTACAAACAACCCCCATTCCACCTTTTTCTTTTCTTACCCCCTCTTATGTGTGCCCCACCTGGACTCACACCCACCTCTCCCCTGTGGGTATTCACTCCTCCGGCTTCACAATTCACACCTCTTCTATCCTTATCACACACCTTTTGTCTTTTCATCTCTCAACTTTCTCAAACCATCTGCCTAACACCCCCCCCCCCTCTTCCCCTTGCCCGTGTCCCCCTATCCACCTATCAAGATTGACATAAAATGCTGGAGGAACTCCGAGGGACAGGCAGCATCTCTGGAGAGAAGGAATGGGTGACGTTTTGGGTCGAGACACACTTCTTCAGACTATTTAAGAAGGAACTGTAGATGCTGGAAAATGGAAGGTACACAAACATGCTGGAGAAACTCAGCGGGTGCAGCAGCATCTATGGAGCGAAGGAAATAGGCAACGTTTCGGGCCGAAACCTTTCTTCAGACGCCTGAAACGTTGCCTATTTCCTTCACTCCATAGGTGCAGCTGCACCCGCTGAGTTTATCCAGCATTTTTGTGTATCTTCAGACTGTTGTCAGGCTTTATCCTGCCCCTCCTCTTTTCCAACTTTCTCCACCCCCCACAATCATTTGAAGAAGGTGTCGTGACACAAAACGTAAACTATCCACGTTATCTGAGGAACTCAGCAGGTCAGGCAGCATTTCTGGAGAAAAGGAAAAGGTGATGTTTCACTTGGCAGTCAGCAGTAGAAGTTCTGACATATTGACACTAGCAATTTCTATCTCTTCAGGTGCTGCCTGACCCGCTGAGTGGTTCTAGTATTAGATACTTCATTATGCTGTGTCCCCTGTAGAGTGATGAAGTGCTCATCCATTTACAGCAGCAACTAGCTGCTGGAGTCACGCAAGCTGTTGGAGCAAATCATTCCCATTGCACAGAAGTCAAAGCGATATCTTCCAGCACATGTTTTTTATCTAACTGATTGATGTAGACACTAAAAATCTGAGCGGCCTATGGTGATCTCTCTGCTCCCCAGTTCACAGCAGATCTCCAAGCCAAAGAAAAACAAATCCTTCAATTTCTACTGTTGAGGGTCCAAAGGAGATAACGTTACAAGTCAGCAACCTTTCACCAAAAGGCCACCATGTGCTGGAGGTCAGGCAGCGTCTCAGGAGAACGTGGCAAAGTGACGTTTCGGGTTGAGACCCTTCTTCCGATGCACCTTTCCACACTGACCGTTCACCATTCTGTTTCTCCCTCCCCAGATGCTGCCTGACCCGCTGAGCACTTGCGGCATTCTGTTTTCCAGGTTTCCGGCATGTGCGGTGTTTTGCTTTGTTTTTAACCACCCCTCTATATTTGTACCGATGGTGCCACAATAACAAGAGCCCTTTATTGGTGCAAAATCTTCTGCGTGGCACCTTATCAAAAGTAAACACATACGGCGGCTCATCTGGTGGGTGCAGGGATCGCTGAAGCTGTTATGGGCCATCTGTCATTACGTTGTCAGTCTGCCAGGTCACTACAAAGATAGCCAAGCATTTAGAGAGCTGCATAGTAAATGATGATGCTGATTTTATTGGCTTTCCTGAATGCACGTTAGGTAGTACATCATTTATACAAATCAAATAACCTACACAAACATTGCCTTGCCTTTGGCAGGTGGTGCAGATAAGCAATCTGCTCATCGCTTGTGGTTTAAGAATAATCCCTTTCATCTTCAGGGACACAACAAAGTATCTGATCTCGGGTTGGGTGGCACGGTGGTGCAGCAGTAGATTTGCTGACCCAGGGTCGATCCTGACAATGGCCGCTGTCTGTACATTCTCCCTTAACCCAGCCTCTCTCTATAAGCTCAGGCCCTCAAATCCTGACAACCTCCTTGTAAACCGTCTCGGTACTCGTTCTTGCTTGATGACATCCTTCTTAGGGCAGGGTGACCAGAACTGAACACAGTTTTCCAAATGCACCCTCACTAATGTCTTGTACAACTGTAACATCATGTCCCAAGTATTACTGTCTTGTTGCACATGATCTTATACATGTGGGCGTCACAGCAGCGCAGCGGTAGAGTTGCTGCCTTACAGCGTCAGTGACCTGGGTTCCATCCTGACTAGAGGTGCTCTCTGTATGGGGTTTGGTACGTTCTCCCTGTGACCACGTGGGTATTCTCCGGGAGCTCCGGATTCCCCCCACACTCCAAAGACGTTGCAGGTCTATAGTTTAATTGACTTCTGGAAACTGTATATGATCCCTAGTGCGTAGGATAGTGCTAGCAAACAGGGTGATCGCTGGTCGGCGCGGACTCAGGTGGGCCGCAGGGCCTATTTCCACGTTGTATCTCTATAGAGTCTAAAGTCCAAATCTTAAGTTTTCTGTGCCCAAGGTTGGGAATACTGGACGGGTTTTGGTGCGATTGAATAAATACTTGTGGATAAATACTTCGTCACACTGGAACTGCTTGTAAACCCCAAGGAATGATAAATGTTTAAATCACTGACAATTAACATTCTAGTGTAAAATAAAAAGCCTCGTTGTTTCTAATATCAAGAGGGCTATGAAATTTGAATATTGTTGCTTTCTAAAACGATGGAGGAGGTATCAGCAGCCATTAATCCTAACGATGCAACCTACATTTAAAATAATCTCTCCCAATAAAGAGGTGTACAGATATTATTGAAGCATTCCTGGACAGATGATAATTCTTGATTAAATTTACCGTTCCCAAATGGGAGATAAATGGAAATTACCAGACTAATGATCATAACGCCTTGGTATTAAATAACGTTTTAAACTTAAGAATGGCTTAACTTTTTTTAAAAAACACACATAGTTGTTGAATCTATTGAGGACACCAAAGCTTGCACAAGGAGACCAGTTGTTACCGGGGTAATGAGATTGCCCCATGAAGATCAACCAGTCAGTTCACAAGAACAAAAGGTCAAGGCATATACATCTGGAAACTGGATCACACAGCGCATTAGCTTCCTGTATTCCTGATCTAATCTTGACGAAAATGTGAAAATTGAACCTGGAGGATTTTAAGAATAGTGAGACAACTGTGATGTTCATTTTAAGCACTTTGCGCTTCTGAGAGTTTAAAGCAGAGGATGCAGGAGACGTACAGCGGCGTTGAATGTTGTGCCCGACACTAGTTTAGTTTTGAGATTAGAAATACAGTGCGGAAAAAGGCCCTTCGGCCACCGACTGATAATCGCCGTACACTAGCACGATCCAACACTCCAGGAATGATTTACAGTTTTTACCAAAGCCAATTAACTTACAAACCTGTACGTCTTTGGAGTGTGGGGGGAAAACCGGAGGTCTCGGAGAATACCCTGTAAGGCTGCTCTGTAAGGCAGCAACTCTACCGCTGAGCCACTGTGATGCCTGTGATGTGTATAAGATCGTGTACAATAAGCCAGAAATACTTGGGATATTATGTTACCTTTGTACAAGACATTTGTAAGGGCGCATTTGGAGTTGTGTGTCACCCTGCCAGAGGAAAGATGTCGTAGATCGAGAAAGAATGCAGGGATGATTTACGAGGATGTTGCCAGGACTCCAGGGTATGAGTTTATAGAGAGAGGTTGGGCAGACTAGGTTATTATTCCTTGGAGTGCAAGAGGTAGAGAGGTGATCTTATATAGATGTATAAAATCATACGGGGAAAAGAAGAGTGAATGTTCAGCGTTTATAACCCAGGGTAGAGGAATCAAGAACTAGAGGGCATAGGTTTAAGGTGAGAGGGAAAAGATTCAGCAGGAACCTGAGGGCAACATTTGAGACCCGGCAGTATGAATATTGACTTCTCGAACTTCAAGTAATCCTTGCTTTCCTTCTTTCTCCTTCCCTTCCCATTCTAGTTCTCCGACTAGTTTGACTGTCCTCCTGATTACATTTTATTTGTATACCTCTTTGCCACTTTCCCAATGATCTATTCTACATTTTACTTAACCTTTGTCCCTTTTGATCTCTCATTTTCACACTTTATCCTTCCATATCTCTCATTTCCCTCTCCCCTGACCCTCAGTCTGAAGAAGGGTCCCGACCCGAAACGTCACCCGTTCCTTCATGTCAAATTGCATCATGGATTGAGAAACAGAGGCAACGTTCCTGTTGAAAATGGACCTCAGAAGCCAAGGGTGTTGTCCCAATCCCCCAACCTACCTCACTGTGGCCCTTGCAGCTTTTTTTATATCTGCACTTTCTTTATAACTGTAATGCTATTATGCTAAATTCTGCACGCAATATTTCAAATGTGATGGTACCAACATTTTATAAAGCGCCAAAATGACTTCCTGGCTATTATATTCAATTACCTAAGCAATGAGCACAAGCACACCAGATGCCTTCTTTACTTTATCTACTTGTGTTGCCACTTACAGGGAGCTGTGGACTTGGATTCCACGATCCCTCCATACATCAATGTTGTTAAGGGTCCTGCCGTTAACTGTAATACATTCCCCTTATATTTGACCATGTAAAGTTCATCACCTCAGAACTGTCCAGATTATATTTGCGATCTTTGGGGTAAGTCTTTCACACAGAGGGTAGTGGTAAAACGTCCTTGCAGGGGAGCCAATGCGTGAAATGTTACCACAATGAAGTAGTTAGTTCAATCTGGTACTGGAGTTGGCTTGAAATCTGCAGCACAATGCAGAGAGTTATGAAGCTCTGATTAGATGCGATTTTCATAGTCACTTGAACAGATTTGGTATGTTGAACAGTATAGGACAGGAACAGGCCTTTCAGCCCACCCTGTTTTGTGCCGAACTTAATGCCAAGTGAAACTGACTTCACCTGCGTGTACATGATCCATATCCCCCCATTCCCTGCACTTCCATGTGCCTGTCCAAAAGCCTCTTAAATGCCACTGTCGTATTTGCCTCCACCACTACCCCAGCAATGCGTTCTGGGCCCTGACAAATCTGTCGTGAATTACACAGGAGAACACATGCAAACTTGTTGAAACGTTGCCCCCCAAAACTGGCTATAAAATGTCAAGACCATCTGAGCAAGATTTGTTGGAATTTGAGGCCATGCTGATATGCGTGTGTACATTGGATTACAGTATCTATGTTTTAAATATATTGCATGAGATTAGATTAGTTTATTGTCATATACACCAGGTGCAATGAGATTCCTCGTTTGCGTAAAGCTCACAGTGTTCATTCAATCATGATAAATACGAGGACTGTGGAACGGCTCAAGCGTGCGAGAGTGTTGTGCATTCTGAGGTTGCGCAAAAATAGAAAAAATGATGTTCAGTAACAGAATAACCAAGTGAGGATGGAGTTAAAGGTACATGGCACCCGCTCCAGGAAGCGGGTGTGAATATGGTGTTTAGTTTAGTTTAATTCAGAGATACAGTACTGAAACTTGGATAGGTTGGATGAGTGGACAAATGCATGGCAGATGCAGTATAATGTGGATAAATGTGAGGTTATCCACTTTGGTGGCAAAAACAGGAAAGTAGACTATTATCTGAATGGTGGCCGATTAGGAAAAGGGGAGATGCAACGAGACCTGGGTGTCATGGTACACCAGTCATTGAAAGTAGGCATGCAGGTGCAGCAGACAGTGAAGAAAGCATTCATAGCAAAAGGATCTGAGTATAGGAGCGGGGAGGTTCTACTGCAGTTGTACAGGGTCTTGGTGAGACCACATCTGGAGTATTGCGTACCGTTTTAGTCCCCAAATCTGAGGAAACATTCTTGCCATAGAGGCAGTACAGAGAACGTTCACCAGACTGATTCCTGGGATGTCAGGACTTTCATATGAAGAAAGACTGGATAGACTCGGCTTGTACTCGCTAGAATTTACAAGATTGAGGGGGGATCTGATAGAAACTTACAAAATTCTTAAGGGGTTGGACAGGCTAGATGCAGGAAGATTGTTCCCGATGTTGGGGAAGTCCAGAACAAGGGGTCACAGTTTAAGGATAAGGGGGAAATCTTTTAGGACCTAGATGAGAAAAACATATTTCACACAGAGAGTGGTAAATCTCTGGAATTCTCTGCCACAGAATGTAGTTGAGGCCAGTTCATTGGCTATATTTAAGAGGGAGTTAGATGTGGCCCTTGTGGCTAAAGGGATCAGGGGGTATGGAGAGAAGGCAGGTACAGGATACTGAGTTGGATGATCAGCCATGATCATATTGAATGGCGGTGCAGGCTCGAAGGGCCGAATGGCCTACTCCTGCACCTATTTTCTATGGTTTTATGTTTCTCTGAAACAGGCCCTTTGGCCCACTGCGCCTAGACCGACCAGCGATTCCCGTACACTAACACTATCTTACAAACTGAGAACGATTTACAATTTTACCAAGCCAATTAACCCACTCCAAAGTATGTCTTTGGCGTGCGGAAGGAAACTGGAGCTCTCGGAGAAAACCCACGCAGGTCACGGGGAGAACGTACAAACTCCGTACAGACAAACACCCGTAGTCAGGATCGTACCCTGGTCTCTGCCGCTGTAAGAAGTCAACTCTACCGCTGCGGCACCGTGCCGCTCCGAAGTTCATGAGTCTGATAGCAGTGGGGAAGATGCTTCTTATATGTGTGGACATCTGAGCTTTCAGGCTCCGGTATCTTGTCTGAGAAAGTAGAAGCAAGAAGAGGGAATGACCAAGGTGATGGGTATTCGTGATGATATTTCCAACCTTCCTGATGCAAAGCACAGTGAAGATGAACTGGAGGGAAGGAAGTGATGAGCCTGTGTTGGACCTGCAGAGGTTTGTCAAAATCCTCCTGGACATGCTGAATTTTCTCAGACACCTAAGAAGGTAAATTCGCTGATGGGCTTTTTTGATCACTGCATCAAAAGTGTGAAGGGACCAGATAATCTTGCTCGTGAAATAAAAATGAACTATAGAGGCTGGTTTAAGGGTCACAACCCGAAACAGCACCAATCCATTTTCTCCAGAGATGCTGCCTGACCCGCTGAGTTACTCCAGCACTCTATCGTGCTATTGATATGGATGCCTAGAAACATGATGACTACATTTACAGTGGCTCCATTGATGAGGTTGTGTTCACCACCTTGCTTCCTTTGGTCAACAACCAACTCTGATGTTAAGGGCTACGCCGTGGTCTGGCCACATTGACACAAGGTTCTCGATCTCCGTCTTGTTATAGTTGTTGATCTGGCCAACAACAGCACAATAATTGTAGAACTTAAAGATCAAGTTGGCGCCGTACTCGATAACAGTCACGGTGGTCCAAGGAGTGGAGCAAGGGACTGAGCACACACCCCTGAGGAGCGCCAGTGATGAGGGTCAAGGAGGAGGCAATGTTATGACCAGTTCTAACCCACAGTATGCTCATCACCCATCTCCAAGCCTGTCCCCTCTCTCCTTCCACACGTTCCCATCCCTCTGGCTTTACATTTCACTCCTCCTCCTCTTTCCTTATCTGATCCTTTTGTCTCCTTTACACCTTTAGCCCTTGTCATTTACTCCACTCATCTGCCAATCCCCCCCCCCCCCTCTGTATCCACCTATCACTTGCCCAGGCTCTGCCCCACCTCTCTCTCTCTACTCTAATCAGTCTGGGGAAAAATTCCCAACACAAACATCATCTGTCCACTGCCTTCCATAGATGCTGCCTGACCCGCTGAGTTCCTCCAGCACTTTGTTTTGCTCATGGTTCCAACATCTGCGGTTCCTTGTGTCTCCACTTGATTGCGACCATTAAGAAGTTAACTTTGATACATAATCATGCTTGTGTGCCTACAGTAAAGGCCAGAATATTGTAAACTAAACTTAATTTTAAGTAAAGTCCAAAGCATCTGCCTCATGTTAATGAAGTATTTTTAAGCTTCATAACACACTGTTTATTGGGCTACGGTGATTTTTTCACTGGACTAACTTGGTCTCATTTTCCACTTTGCTGTATTTGTAATGGTGTTTGATTCAGCCTGAAGCTGAATGCAGAAGCATTTCAGCTGTAATACAATGATAACAGTGCCATAAATAAATTTGATGCGCCTAATAGAAAAACGTATTACTGCAAAAAAAAATTTCATTAAGTCTATAAGGAAAGAAACTATTTTCCAAAGTATTCTACATCTGTTTAATTAGTGAATGCAAATTAGTCAGAAGAATCTGGCTTAGTTGGTCTTGGTCTTTCCTCTGCCACTGTACTTATGTTCTCTGCTCTATATTCTTGGGGATGACAGAGGACATTCGGTTTCTTGAGGCTTTTCCACCATTCAATAGTTTGGGCAGCACAGTGATGCAGCTGCTGGAGTTCCTGCGTGCTGGGTTCGATCCTGGCCTTGGGTGCTGACTGGGATGTTTGCACGTTCTCCCTCTAAGTATTGTCTGGGTGCTCCGGTTTCCTCCCACATCCCAAAGACGTGCAGGGTTGTATATTAATTGGCCTCTGTACATTAAAAACGGGCTCTAATATGCAGAGAATGGTTGAGCAAATGGGACAACGTAGAACTAGTGTAGACAGATTATTAATGGTCGGCGTGGACTTAGTGGGATGAAGGGCCTGTTTCCATGTTGCATTTCTAAACTAAACAAAAAATTCAAGCTTGATCCCTGGCTTCTCATTCTTAGATTTAGACCCCCCCCCCCCTCCCCCCCAGACCAAGTAGGTGTGGGGATTCGCAACCCTCTGGAAGAAGAAGTCTCTTCTTGATTCAGCCCTGCTCAGCTAAAGACTATGGTGCAGACTCAAGAAGCAGCAAATAAATGCCGCAATGTTAAGAACAACACAAAGTGCTGGAAGAGCTCCAGCAGCATCTGTGGAGGGGAATGGACAGATGTAATTTTGGGTCAAGACTCTTCTTTAGTCATTGGAGAAAGGGGTGAAAGCCGGAAAGAGGAAGTGGGGTTGGGACAAAGCCTGCCAAGTTCCACACTGTTTTGAGTAGGGGGTGATCTAGGTTTTGTCCTACTCCCACCACTCATTTCCATCTATATTTCTCCTATCGGTCTATAAAAGGGTCCCAACCCAAAATGTAATTTGTCCATTCAGTCCACAGACGCTCCCTGACCCATGGAGTTCCTCTAGCACTTTGGTGTTTATTTTTGCTCGAGATTCCAGCATCTGCGGTTTCTTGTGTCTCAGTTCAAATTTGCTACACAGAATAATAAGACTTGAAAAATTAAACAGAGCACTGAGTATACCTCTAGAGCAATGACATTAGAAAGCTATGGAACTTTTGTTAAACTGGTATTAGAAGATTGAACATGGAACTTAGACCAAGCCCTTTGGCCCACAATGTCTGTGCCCATCTTGATAGCAAGACCAACACTGATCTGCCTGTGCCATTATAACCATTATTTGTCCATTCCCTAGATATCCATGTGCCTTTCTAAAATCCTCTTAAATGTCACGATCGTATCTGCCTCAACTACCATCCTGGCTGTGCGTTCCAGGCACCCATCACACTCAGTGTATAAAAAAAACTTGCCCCACACATCTCCATTTAAGTTTACCTTTAAATGTGTATTGTACAGAAGAACAGAGAAGACTGTGGAGCCTGATTTAATTTTAGTTTAGTTTAGCGATTCAGCGTGGAAACGAGCCCTTCAGCCTACCGAGTCCGTGCCGACCAACAGCTGCCCGTACACCAGTTCTGTGTTATCCCAGCTTTGCATCCTACACACTAGGGGCAATTTTACCGAAGCCAATGAACCGACAGACCTGCCCGTCTTTGAATTGCGGGAGGAAACCGGAGCACCCGGAGAAAACCCACGCGGTCACAGGGATAATGTACAAACTCCGTACAGTTGTAGTCGGGATCGAACCCAGGTCTCAGGCGCTGTCAGGCAGTAATTCTACCGCTGCGCCACTGTGCCGTTCTAGTTGTCGACACCACTGCACCTCTGGTCCACTGATATCAATTTAAATAAAGCTGAGTACGACCCAGTGAACATTATCGTTGGATATATTCAACACCAGCCATGAATGGCAGATTTCACCGCCCCCAGAATACTGGACTATTTGATGCTTTCAGGAGAGAGCTGGAAGTGAATTGAAACGCGAATACTGGGCAGTAATCGCTGAGCTTAGTGATGACTGATGAGACCTGCTTCTCATTTTGTCTGGCTCAAATGAGTTTTTAATGCAGTGTGATGGTTTATTTATCTTTGTTTTCTTCACGAAAATCCCATTACATTTTTCCTCTGCTTTAATGGGAAGCCAAGACCGATGAAATGCCTTCTTCATCGGTGCAAGATGGTGATTGAAATCTAATGGAGGGAGCGAGAGGGAGCAGGGATAAGAGAACTTAAATTGGATTGTCTGCCATTAGACCCACGATGATTCACCAGTACTTCTCTCAAACAAACCTGATCCTTGATACACTTTCCATTATGGTTAAGAGCAACTTTCCTGAATACCCTGTGCTGAAGAGGCCGTTCCCATGCTGTGTGACTCTCTATCTCAATCCAGTCCTCTGTTCATATTTGGTCACCCCTGCTTTAGGTATGATACCATGAAGCTGGAAAGAGTACAGAGAAGATTTACCAGGATGCTACCAGGACTCGCGTTGGGCAGGCCAGGACTTTATTTCTTGGAGCACAGGAGGCCAAGCGGTGACCTTGTACAGGTGCATAAAATCTTGAGTGGGATAGATGGAGTGAATGCACAGTCTTTTTGCCAGGGTATAGGAATTGAGAACGGGAAGGCATAGGTTTAAGCTGTGGGAAGAAACATTTAACAGGAACCTGAGGAGCAACTTTTTTCACAGAGATAATGCTAAGTATATGAAACAAGCAATTAGCTGACATTTGGGCGTTTTCATGGATAGGAGAGGTTTAGCGGGTATGGGCCAGGCATGGGATTACCTTAGTTGAGACATCTTGGTCAGTGTGGATGAGTTGGGCCGAATGGCCTGCCTCTGTGCTGAATGACTCTGACTCTATCTCCTGTTCATGTTGCCAATGTTTAGTGTCCTGGCGTTCGGTGAGTAGTGCTTTTAATGAGGATTATGCAGAGGCAGCTCTTTAGTGAAACAAACTGACTCTGAAGCAGATGGAAACTGAGGTGCTTGCAGGGGGCATCTTGTCTCTACTGAAAAGAAACTGGGGGTAGAGTTGATTCTTGAGGGATGGCGAGGGCAACATTTTATTGCTTATCTCTAATTCAAGGACGATCTTTTATTCAAGGACGATCTGTATCTTCGCCTTTGCTCGACCTCTTGTACTTATGTTTGGCAAGGTTGTCTGTATGTATGGCATATCCTTCTGTTTGCATAGCATGCAAAACGAAGCTTTTCACTGTACCTCGATAGGCATGACAGTAATAAGCCTAAACCTCTCACTCAAGCCCGCAAGTCAAAGTACCATCCCGATCAATCTCCTCTGCACCTTTCTCATTTCATGACATCCATGGCCATTCCTTACACTGGGGGATGGAAATGCGAGTGAAAGCCAGAGAATGCGTTTGACCATCGCTTGACAGCATGGTTCAACTTTCCCACTTTAGCCCCTGTATCCCCGATGATTGCACCTCTGCTGTGCTGAACTGCACCAAGGGCATTTAATTCATAAAAACCTATTGGCATATCTGAGCAGATCGCGTACGTGGACTGAAGCCAGATGAGGGAATTAGCTCGAAGATCACTTTCTGGATTAATGCGAATACATGAGGAGAATAATATGGATGTCTGACTAGAACGGACAAGATTGCAATGTAGGAAATTAAATCCTCATGTAAGCAAGTATAGAGAAGACAAAACATATGACATAAAATGTTTACATTCGGATCCTTCTGCTCGTACCCCAAGGTATAAAGACTCTTTTGTAAAGTGAAGTTCTGCTTGAATTGCCTTGTGTTGTGTTGAAATTAGCCATGGTCAAGCTTCACATACAGTCGTGCGTCAGCGCTCTATGCCATTCCTCTGCTGGAAGTGGGTTGTATTTACAGAGGCTGCAGGCTCTGCATGGATAAAGTCATGGACTACTGACAGTCGGCTGGTTAAAGCAGCACAACGGTTGTTAAGTTTATTTTGTACATAAATCTGTGCTCTGGATAGGACTGGGAGTTTCTCGAGGAGTGAGCATCTGTGGTTTACACCTCTGCTTCATTAGGTTGCACTGGCGATTGGAGGCAATAATTTAATTTGTTTTACTCCCTCTGATGCATGCTGAGCTCTGGTCAGGTATCGCCAACTAGTGGCCCGTAGTATTAATAAATAAAAGCACCGGGCATCAGCGATTGCTACCGTCCTCACTGACTTGGTGCCCTCCCCACTTTTCGGCTAACATCTATGGTCGAGAGCAGGTTTCCTCGGTCAGTATTCGATGGGCTTTCCTCTCGCTGATTGCACTGGTGTTATCCCAGGCAGCTCCTGTCAGCTGTCCCAGCCTGTGTGCAGCACTCTGCCAGCCCAGGGCAAGACTCCCTGAGCTCTCAGCACTGTTCGAGGGTCTCTGCTTAAACAACCCTCTGCAGTCACTCAACATGCCATGTTCCCCCTTCAGGATTGGGAAATCTAAGAAATTCTGGTAAGTTTTAATTTCAATCTTGACTGAAGAGAAATTATTTTTCTCCTTTTGCATGGTAATATTAATCCTTCATTATCACTTTGAGATTTACATATATTATATATATGTATATGTGTGTATATATATTAAATATGGCTTTTCAAAAAGCATTGTTTAATTCTTTCTCTCTGACTGCTTGAGAACATGAGAGATTTTCCCTTCATCCTGTTCAGTGAGGGTATTTGCTTCAAAGGTTGCCACTCTGCGAAATGCTCCCCTCTCCCAACATTACATAGTGGAGCCACAGCAGCGAGCTGGATGCTCATTTATCAGAATAAGTCACATTAGCACTCCTCAATTAATCTTGCTGTTTATCCAAATGCAGCGCTTTGGGGAAAAGCAGCCGCTGTTGGCAGTAAATAAAAACGCTTTCACACTGTCCGTGGAATGCAAAGCATCTGGCCAGCTGTTCTGAGCCGCAGTGTGGAAGACTGACACGCGTAAGGTGGCTGAATGTGGCTTTTAGCAGCTTCGATCAGGACAGAAGCAGGTAACTTGTGAGGTCATTTGTTATCATGACCAAAAGGCCCAAGGGAGAAATTCCTTCAGACATGTTTTAAACGTCAGAAGTGTCATCAGGTATTTTAATGCAATTACCAAGGAGGGCACATCAGCAATCCACATCTTTATTTAATAGACACTCAGACTTACAATACGATTTGTATCAGACCGATGAAATTTAGCAAAGATCTCCTCCGCCTGTTGGTTTGGAGAATCGTATTGACAGCAAAGATGCTGCCTTTTTATCATCAACTTCATTCATATTCCATGAGCCTGTTCTCAGCTGCATTCCTGCAAATAGCACGGGAAAACTCGATAGGCTTTTGTTCCATGAAAGCTCCGAGATTGATTGAATCGCCAAGTAAGTTTAATCGGATTCCATCACCGTCACGTTGAATGTTGAATGACAGAATGAAGGTGGTGAAACCTGCCCCAAACATTTATGGTGCGTTGGCGTGGAGACCTTGGTAATCATTACCAGAGCTGCAGAACAGTTATTGAAATTACTTGTGTTGGGATCAAACTATCACATGTTTGGATCAGAGCTAAAGTAATCTATAATTAAGCAAAACATCACCATCCAAAATAAATGTCCACCTGATCTGTTATATCCCAGCAATAATTTGAACTTCTGTGTCACTTTTAGCTTGGCAAATCATCTTGGGCACATTGTCGATCAAAACATTGCATGTTGACACAAAGGGGTGGCCAAAAATATTTGTCAAAGTTGGTCGGTCTCTTAAGTTGAATCTTTAAAGGGGAAGGTGAGGAATTCACATGCTGGGTGACCAGGCAGCTGAAAGAGAAGGCCACCAGCTCTGGATTTGACCAGAAATTCGGGCCTCGGATGTGGAGAGTGGAGCTAGATCAGTAAATCTGGGAGTATCAAAGAGCTGAAGGGTAGTTTCAACGGATGGGCAGAAGTGCGTCAGATTCAGGTAATGTTAATAAGTTGAAGGTAAACAGTCTTGGTGATGATGTAGAGCCAACGGCTCTTCTCGCAGTTAGATCTGACAACATGGTTAAAAAGAAACCGAAAAAGACTCAAAGTGCTGGAGTAACTCAGTGGTGAGCATGGATTGGTGACGTTTCGGGTCGGAACCCATCTTCAGACAAAAGGAATGTGGTTCAGCTTCAGACATTTGTCAGGAAGAGGGATCGCTGGTTGTGTGGATAAAAGATTTGTAACAGGAATCCAAGATGGCGACTTTATTCTTCCTTGTATTCAAATTGAATGCATCTCTTTTATTAAATAACATAACACCCAGCAGATGAGGAGAAAGGAGGAGAAGGAATTTCATTAGTCAACAGGTGGTGAATTTGTGGAATTCATTGCCACAGAAAGCTGTGGAGGCCAAGTCAATGGATAATTTTAAGGCGGAGATTGACAGATCCTTGATTAGTACGGGTGTCAGGGTTTATGGGGCGAAGGCTGGAGAATGGAGATCAGCTATGATTTACAGCTAGATGTAAAGTGTAGATAAAGAAAAGTGCAAGGACCTCAATGAGGTAGGTTGGGAGATGAGGACTATTAATTTGGCTTAGGAGAGAACGTTCAGTGGTCTGGTGACAGCAAGGAGGACACTGCTCCTGATTCTGACAGTACGTGCCTTCAACTTTTTGTATTTTCTGCCTAACGGGAGAGTGGAGAAGATCAAATGATTGGGAGTTGATTTGGCCTTGATTGTGTTGGCAGCTTTTGCGGGATTTCACATCTGAAACCTTTGTAAATCACACAGCACAGAAACAGTTTAATCGATCAATCGTCAAAACCTGCACTGCACTCCCCACAACCCTCCCCTCATCCCGAAAAATGCTTCACCCTATCCACTGATCCTTCTATTCCTTTCTCCATCCCGTGTTTTTCCACAACTCTTTTGTTTTGCACAATTATAGAAAGGATGTCAATAAGTTGGATAGGGTGTATGATTCACCTGGATGTTACCTGGGCAGGTAGGCTTGAAGCATAGGACGAGGTTGGATAGGCTGGGACATTTTTCTTTGGCGTGTAGGAGGCTGAAGAATTACATTACTGAGGTGTACAAGATCACGAAGGGCACGGATAAAGTGAATGCTCATTCTAAAACTAGAGGGCGTAAGCTTAAGGAGAGAGGTGAGAGATTTAAGAGGGTTCCCAGGGACAATCATGCCAAACAAGAAGGAAGGCTGAAGTCCTCCCATGAGGTGATTTGAGGCTAATGTGCAAATGCAGCACTGAAGGAGGCCAATGCTGTCATTATGAATGACATTTTAAATCCAGCTCTCTCAGGTAAAGTTCAAAGTCCCTATGATGTAATGGTGAGGAAGTTTACCTTGATATCCCGGCCATCAATGTTAATCAATCAGTCATTTGTGCAACTAGGCACACTGGCATACTGAGCCAAGTATGTGTCAAGGAAGGAAATGCAGATGCTGGTTTATACCGAAGATGGGCACAAAATGCTGGAATAATTCAGCGGATCAGGCAGCATCTCTGGAGAAAAGGGGTCTGAAGAAGGGTTCCGACCTGAATCGTCACCTATTCCTTTTCTACAGAGATGCAGCCTGTCAGCCTGAGTTATTCCATCATTTTGTGTCTATCTTCAAGTTATATATTAACTTGGTCTGCATGGATAATGTCCATTATACCATCCTAATCCTATGAGAATGTTACCTGATCAAAATATCCCCTTCACTCAATTTGAGCTCCACCCAGCCATGCTGCCCTGAGCGTATAGTTCCTCCTCCCTGTGACCTGCTGTTGCTGAGTAGGCGTGGTATTTACACTCGCGTAATGCTGATCCAAGTTGAGTGTTTAGTGAAACACTACTCCACAGTTTCCTTGAAAGAACTCCACGACCCATTCAAGTTCCTCACAATCTGCCTTCCCAAAATTTGGACTGCTCAGGTGTGTTTATTTGCTTATTCCCAACTTAAAACCGGTAGCAACTGGAACGTCTGTGTGAGTTTGATTGTTAAAATCGTTTTCTTCAAGTAATGTGACTTTTCATTAATAAATAGTCTGAGCCTGGGTTTACATTCATTATTGACATTTAGCATAGTGTGTGTGTAAGTCGGAATGTTTGGAGCCTTGACTATAATTTGGTCAAAAGATGTAACATTTATTTATAATTCAGTTCAACGTGTGTACTTTATAAATTAATCAACAGCCGGAACCCAAATGTTTATTTAATAGAAAATCTGCAGTTGCTGGCGTTTGTATGTAGTACAACCTTCACTGTGTGTTACCTGTTGTTCCTTGGTTCGAGATACTCACTGGCGCCAGAGGGTAGTTAATCCGTGGGACTCATTGCCACAGAGGGCTGTGGAGGCCATGTCAGTGGATATTTTTAAGGCAGAGATAGACAAATTCTTGATTAGAACGGGTGTCAAGAGTTATGGAGAGAAGGCAGGAAAATGGGATTAGGAGGCAGAGATCAGCCATGATTGAATGGCAGAGTAGACTCGATGGGCCGAATGGCCTAATTCTACTCCTATAATTTGTGTTCTTGTGTACTTCGAGATGGATGTCTTGAGTTCTTGAGCTGCATTAACCTTGTCTGTAAGATCTATAATGATCAATGTCTGAGGTGTTGTATTTGCAGCATTTATCCATTGTGTAAAACAGGCTCCCCCTATCACACCGCTCCCCAAAACTCCCCTCTTCTATTAATTCCATCCTTGCTTCACATTGCAAACATCAAACGCACTGCCTTCATCGACCCTTCCTTGACAAATTCAATCGCATTAGGCACAGTGTTTCCATAAATGCGCACGGCCTGTCTGTGATTAATCTTTCCCCTTCTAATTGAAGGTTTATGCTTTCCCTCAGAAATAATCCCAACAAATTTGCAAGTCACCATTGTTAAATTAATTGGTCTGCAATGCGTTTATTCTTTCCGCCCTTTTTAAACAACGGAACAACATTAGCAATCCTTCAAGCATCTGGCACTACACCTGGACCAGGGTGGATTGAGAAATGATGGTCAAAGCCTCTGCAACTTCCTCCTTTGCTTCTTTCCACCACCCAGCTACCTCTGGAGAAACTCAGTGGGTGCAGCAGCATCTATGGAGCATCAGATTCAAGATTCAAGAATGACAAATAAATTGAATCTTGAATCTTGAATCTGATGCTCCATAGATGCTGCTGCACCCACTGAGTTTCTCCAGCAATTTTGTGTACCTTCAATCTTCCAGCATCTGCAGTTCCTTCTTGAATACCTCTGACATGAGCCTTGTGATGGCCAATGGCCTGATTTTTATAGAGTGTGAGCCAGAGAAGGATCAGGACCTGGGTGTTTTTAGATATAGAACAACTGTTCTTTCTTGCAAGTGGTGCACTGGATCTAAAAGGACCACTTACTGGCTCACTGAGGGCAACCCAAGTTTCATAAGGTTATAAGGAATAGGAGTAGAATGAGGCCATTCAGACCATCAAGTCTACTCTGCCATTCATTCATGGTTGATCTATCTCTTCCTCCTAACCCCATTCTCCTGTCTTCCCCCATAACCTCTGACACCTGTATTAATTACTTGTACATTGGACCTCTGATGGAGCGAAGCTTCCTCAGCGCTGCAGTGGACTCTTTGAGCAGGCGTCTCTCTGAGTTTTCATTTTCTGACTGGGGGAAAGGGAGGGGTTGGGGGGGGTAAGTGGGAGATTATTCTACACTGATCAACGGTATAGACCTTCGCAGCACGGTCCCATGGCTGCAAGGTATTCTGGTGCTTGCCGGGATCATCGAAGATGTCAGAGGGGAATGGGACCTTGTTTTGCTCATCATCGTGCAACACAAGTCCCCCTTCTACAGCTGCACTATGAACGCTGGTAGCAGTTTCCCTCTTCACGCAGAAAGTGTGACCCAATTGTGTCCTTGACTGAAACACAACTGTGTACATGCAAACATTGTTTATCAGATAATGCACCAAATAGCATGCAAAAGCTGATCGAATACAGAGCAAGACCGTTAGCCAATAATATCCAGTGCCAAACATGCCAAGTTAAACTCGCCTCCACTGCCAGCATGTGATTCGCATCATGCCATTACCTGCATATCCATCTCCTGATCTAAAAGCCTTTTATGCGCCACTATCGTACCTGCCTCCACCACCACCCCTGGCAGACTGTTCTAGGCACCCACCACTTTTTTTATAAAAACGTCTTTTAAAATATGTTCCTCTCACCTTGAAGCTATGCTCTCTAGGCTTTGACATTTCCACCCTGAGACAATAATACTGACTGTCTACTTTATCTGTGCCTTTCATAAATGCATCTGCTTCTTTCAGGTGTCTCCTCGCCTTTTAGCTAATACCCTCCAATCCAGGCAGCCTCTTGGTAAACTGTTTCTGCATCTTTTCCAAAGCTTCCACCTTCTTACTGTAATGGGGTGGCCAGAACTGCAAACAGTACTCCAAATGCAGCCTAACTATAAAGTCCTAATGAACCGCATTGTGAAAGCCACCGGTGCTTGCTGTTTGATATCACAATGCATGTCCTTATTCCTTGGGTAGTCACGGTGGGCGCAGTGGTAGAGTTACTGCCTTACAGCACTTGCAGCGCCGGAGAACTGGGTCCAATTCCGACTACGGGTGCTGTCTGTACGGAGTTTGTATGTTCTCCCCGTGACCGCGTGGGTTTTCTCCGAGATCTTTAGTTTCTTCCCATGCTCCAAAGACGTACAGGTTTGTAGCTTATTTGGCTTGGTATTTGTGTAAATTGTCCCTAGTGTGTGTAGGATAGTGTTAGGGTGCTGTGATCACTGGTCGGAGCGGACTCAGTGGGCTGAAGGGCCTGTTTCTACGCTGTATCTCTAAACTAAACTAAACGTGGTCATGGACAAAACTCTCTGAACCTATCAATAACCTAGAAATGGAAGCCGAGAATATTGACGGATATTGTCTGGCGTTAACGGGACAAGAAACGGATAGTTAAGGGTGATCCTGACCTTTACCGAGTAGAATCGTTCCTGTATCGAAGCTGGAGCGAGCCCATATGGGAAAAATAATCAATGGCTGACCAACACTAATTTTCTCATCGCAGTTTCTGCAAATATCCTTTTATTGAAACCAATTTCTTGATTCTCCTATTTTTTACGCACTTTTACTTCCTCTCCTCCTGCTGCCAATATTACGCCTGGTAACCTTTAAAATTTTGAATAGAAAAATCACATGCCCCACAGTCTCTGATATCTCCGTCAGCTCAGGAAGGAACTCGTGCTTTCTTTTTTAACACCAAAGGCAGCCTGAAGGTTACAAGAAAGGGTACTCTGGCAACTTCACTGGGTGGTTCTTTATTGGTCTGTTAGATGGCAAGAACATCATTAAACACGGGGAGCGCGGCTTTCCCCTGCCCATTACTTGAGATACACTGTCGGTCACAGTTATCTGTTATTTAGACTTAAAGGTCGGTGGAGGAATTAATATGGATAGCATATGTCTACCGGTCTTGTACGAAGAGCTCTTGGCAGACAACGCTGAAATATCAGACCCATTAAACGACATGAACTATAGCTGGGCAATTTAAAAACAAAAACGAGGTCAGTGCTTCACTCTGACGGACCAAGTCCCAGAAAGAGTAAGCTGGGGATTTATCACAGAAGGTTTGACGTGGAACCGTCTGCATTCATGCTAGGAGGCAGTGGTGGACTGGGTCTAAAAATATTGGTTGCCAGGAGACAAAGGGGGCCCGCCCACAACTACAATGCTATCATTTAACAGGGGCCCACTTGCCATCACTTGCTATCACATCATCAGGGGCCCACTTGCCATCAGGCAAGCTGACACCCTGGTCAGTCCGCCACTGCTAGGAGGTGCCTACAGGGTGCTATCTGCACGGAGTATGGATGTCCTCCCTGTGACTGGGTGGGTTTTCCTCGGATGCTCTGATTTCCTCCCCCACTCCAAAGACGTACAGGTTTGTGAGTTAATTGGCTTTGGTGGTTTGGGAACCTGAGTGAGTCCAGGAGCCCCGACCCTGGTCAACTCCCACCTCGGCTCCATTGCTTGGCTCCTGCAGCAGAGCAGAATTTTGCTGGAATCGCCACCATTTATCCTGGGGAAGCGTGTCGCGTTTTGTGGGTCGGTTTTAACCAGGATTTTGGGGTCTAACTCAGGATCCACGAAGACCCATTCTTGTCAATTTTAGAGACCTAACAAAGAAAGTTTTTTTTTAAATCGAGAAAGTTGCACGTTATTAATTACATGCACTCAAAATATTGTATATGACCATCTGAGACCATTGCATTTTCAGGTGATTGAAACTTTTTTTTTTTAAATAGCTTTGGTTTATTATTGTCATGTTTTTAGTGATACAGCGTAGAAACTGGCCCTTGGGTCCACTGAGTATGTGCTGTGCCACCCGCACTTGGGGATAGTGAAAAGCGTTTTTTCCCCATGCAATTCAATCAGATCAGATAATACTATATATGTCAATACAATAAAGTCGAGCTTGAGTACAATAGTTTGGCTTTCAGTAGTTTAGAGAACAGGCCCTTCGGCCCACTGAGTCCGTGCCGAGCAGCGATCACAGGCACACAAGCACTATCCTACACCCTAGGGATAATTGACAATTTACAGCAGCTAATTAACTTACAAATCTGCAAGTCTTTGGGGTTGAGGGCGGAAACCGGAGCACCCGGAGGAAGGCCATGCGGGAGAACGTACAAACCCCATGCAGACGGCACCGGTAGACAGTATCGAATCTGGGTCTCTGGTGCTGAAAAGCCGCAGCTCTACCGCTGCGCCACCGTGCCGCCACTGTGAATGTTTCCAGTGCTTTTCTCAGGTAGAGGATTAATTTCCTCCAAGTGCGGCCTCGCTAATGTCCTGTCTGCACTCTCTCGTAGATTACATTTCATAGACTATTGCAGAGATGTTGCTTTCCCTTTAAAGTCGGAAATTCTACTGCACAAACTGCTCCATAGGCAAAGTATTGCTCAACATCGGTTCCAAATTTACATTTGGAAACCTTCAACCAGTTAATGGTTTGAACAGTAAGTTACAAATAGAGTCACAGAGCTGTTGCAAGTTATTAATTACATGCACTCAAAATATTGTATATGACCATCTGAGACCATCTGACCCACTCACCCAGACCATCTGACCCACTCACAACACAGACAGAGGCCCTTCGGCCCGCCTTGTCTGTGCTGTCCAAATCACGTATTGGGCTAGTCCCATTTGCCTACATTTGGCCCATAGGAACAAAACATTTGTCACCTCATTACTATTAAAGACAAAGACAAAACATTTGTCACCTCATTACTATTAAAGACAAAGGCATGCAAACACAACTCAGTGGCTTCTTGGGGTGTACGGGCTTGTAGAAAAGACAAATGCATCATCCTCCCTGCTTTTGTAAACTCCCAAAAGTAAAGATACCAAATGTTTGCTGAGCTAACAAGTTAAATCACATGGGTTGGGTCAAGAGCTGTTGATAAGACACATGGTTATCCACGTTCCCAGACATAGAGTAGGTCATTTGTCACCCAAATCAACTTGCAAGAACAACTCAAATGGGACTCCACCTAACCCGTTCAAACAGCTGGTTAATCATTCGCCATTTATTGTTCACTGGGATTACCTTAGGTGAAGACCACTTGAAGTTGGTAATTGTAGTGAAGGGCTGAGTATAATTCCATGCAGTCCATGACTCTGCTGGGGCCAGGAGAAGCACCTTGACGAGATCGTTCCTTCATTGTACCAGCATGATGGCATGGAAGGAGCATATTCGGCCCATTAAATCTGTTCTGTTCCATTTCCTTCCCCTTTCTCAGAAACCTGCAAATTATTTTCTCTTTTGTTTATCCAGTTCCCTTTTGGAAGGGTGTAGGAACGAACTGTAGATTCTGGTTTAAACCGTAGATCGACACAAAAGGCTGGAGGAACTCAGTGGGTCAGACAGCATCTCTGGAGAAAAGGAATGGGTGAGGTTTCAGGTCCGAAATGTCATCTGGTCCTTTTCTCCAGAGATGCTGTCTGACCCGCTGTATTACTCCAGCTTTATGTATCCATCTTCCCTTTTGGAAATTCTAATTCTGTTTCTATTTTAGACGAACACTCTCACTCCCTTTGCAAAAATGTTCACACGCGCTAATCGGCTTTATTGTCACGTACACTGCGGCACAGGTACAACGAAAATCTTGCTTGCAGCAGCATTGCCAGTACATGTGATCTCTGACAACACACAAGAACTTTGTACAGAAATTACATGGAGACATAGAAATTAAGTGCTGGAGAAGGTCAAGTGCAGGAGTAGGCCATTTATAATCGAGACGAGGAAACACTTTTTCTCACAGAGAGTGGTGAGTCTGTGGAATTCTCCGCCTCAGAGGGTGGTGGAGGCAGGTTTTCTGGATGCTTTCAAGAGAGAGCTAGATAGGGCTCTTAAAAATAGCGGAGTCAGGGGATATGGGTAGAAGGCAGGAATGGGGTACTGATTCAGCCATGATCACATTGAATGGCGGTGCTGGCTCGAAGGGCCGAATGGACTACTCCTGCACCTATTGCCTATTGTCTATTATCATCCAAAATTAGTATCCTGTTCCTGATTTCTCCCCATAATCCTTGATTCTGTTAGCCCTAAGAGCTATAGCTAATGCTCTCTTAAATATATCCAGTGATATATCCAGTGGCCTCCACTGCCTTCTGTGGCAGAGAGTTCCACAGTTCACAACTCTCCAGTTGAAAAAGTTTTTCCTCATCTCAGTCCTAAATGGCCTACCCCTTATTCTTAAACTGCGACTCCTGATTCTGGACTCTCCCAACATCGGGAACATTTTTCCTGCATCTAGCCTGTCCAATCCCTTAAAAATGTTATATGTTTCTATAAGATCCTCTCTCATCCTAAATTTCAATGAATATAAGCCCAGTCGATCCATTCTTTACATACAGTTATGAAAGAGTAAAAAGTAAAGACTCCAAAGAAACTAAATATTTGACAAAGCACAAGTAGAAACAATGACCATGGTAGCGCAAGAGATGGTTTGTTATGTTTCCTGGTCAAGTCCATGTCCTCCGCCCGTTAATCCAACTGCTAATGGGAACAGCCTTACTTTATTTATCTCAACCTGATGTGCCCTTGATAAAATCTCACATAGTTATGCAGGAAATAGAGGGACATAGATCACATGCAAGCAGAAGGGATTAGTTTAACCTGGCAAGATGTTCAGCAGTGACTTTGTGGCTGAAGGGCCTATTCCTGTTCTCTGCACTAAGGGGGTCAGCTCAACAGTGAGTTACCTCATTGAAACTTACAGAATAATGAAAAGCTTAGATAGAGTGGATGTGGAAAGGATGTTTCCACTGGTTGGACAGTCTCGGACCAGAGGTCATAGCCTCAGAATTAAAGGGCGCTCTTTTAGAAAGGAAGTGCGGAGGAACTTCTTTAGTCAGAGGGTAGTTAGTCTGTGGAACTCATTGTCACAGAGAGCTGCGGAGGCTAAGTCAGTGGATATTTTCAAGGCAGAGATAGACAAATTCTTGATTAGAACGGGTGTCAAGGTTTATGGGGAGAAGGCAGGAAAATGGGATTAGGGGGCAGAGATCAGCCATGATTGAATGGCAGAGTAGACTCGATGGGCCGAATGGCATAATTCTACTCCTATAAGTTGTGAACTTCTCCAGTCCCTTTGTAACTGGAATCCATCATCCTCAGAGCATTCCAGTAAATCTCTGCATCCATCTGCGAATGTTTAAGATCTCATCTACTCTGTGGCATGCCCCTACACTGCCATAGAGGCGGGCACACTGAGCCCTTGCCAACCTTCCAGTTACACTAATCCCTCATAGCCCCATTTTTTCCCTTTCAATTTCCCAACATTCTCATCACTCTGCCTTCTTTCCCCCACAATTCCACCACTCAGATATACACATAGAAAGTAACATTACACATACTATCACAACATTTAATAAACATTTAGACAGGTACGTGGCTAAGATAGGTTAAGAGGGATATGGGCCACATGCAGGCAGGTGGGGCTATTGTAGATGGGACATGTAGGCCGACATGGGCAAGTTGGAGAAAGGCCCGTTTCCACACTGCTTGACAACGAACATTGTACTCTTAAAGGCAGACACAAAATGCTGGAGCAACTCAGTGGGACAGGCAGCATCTCTGGAGGGAAGGAACGGGCGACGCCTCTGGAGGAGACCCTTCTTCAGACCCAACTTGTCACCCGTTTCTTCTCTCCAGATGCTGCCTGTCCCGCAGAGTTGCTCCAGCATTTTGAATCTGTCTTCGAGCATCTACAGTTCTTTCCTACACACCTCGTACGCTTATAAAGTCGGACTGCATTTCTGTGCTCCTGGCATTTGGGTTTGCTGTGAGTTTGGAACCTTTTGAGTCGGAGCTGAAAGAACTAACTCTGAGCCATTGATGTTTAAGAAGGAACTGCAGATGCTGGAAAATCGAAGGTGGACAAAAGTGCTGGAGAAACTTAGTGGGTGCAGCAACATCTATGGAGCGAAGGGAATAGGCAACGTTTCGTCCCGAAACGTTGCCTATTCCCTTTGCTCCATAGATGCTGCTGCACCTGCTGAGTTTCTCCAGCACTTTTGTCTACCTGAGCCATTGATGTCAGTTTGTGATGTTACATTTAGCACGCCAGTACTAACCGGAAACATTTGTTTCCAGGTGTTGACCATGTGTGTGCGTGTGCATGTGCGTGTGTGTGTGTTCGTGCGTGTGTGTTCGTGTGTGTGTTCGTGTTCCGTGTTCCTTGCAGGAAGTAAAGGCAAATTTTACCTTTTAAAACAAGATTAGTTCCAAGGGCATAGACCACTGATTGGAAATGACCGAATCGAGTATTTGTTGTGTGGTGGTGGTGGTGTCTGGAACTTGGACTGATTTATGTTTGCATGCAATGTAGATCATATCTTGCGACCATGGGATCTGATAATGGTCCACGTAGATAGTGGTATCACCATCAACAGCCACCGTAGAACTTGTATGTGGGTGTTACAGCCGCGATGCGAGTACCAAGAACCATTTGCTGCAAGAAAACTAGCGGCAGTTACAATCTACCCTGTGAAAATAGAGATTGCGTTGACACCTTATTTGAAGAAGGATTATGATAAATCTTTGATTTTTCTCCATAATGGTTTGGAGGTCTTTGAAGCCCCCCCTGCCCCCGAACCTACTGTTTTATCCTTGCCCATTAATCATTCCCCAAAATCCATTGTTCTTAAGTATCGTAAGCACCTCCTGAATTCTGTTGTGAATCTTTGAGCTGTAATTTGCTCTGGATAATGGATTCTGCAGCAAGGTTCAGAGTTCAATCCACATTTCATTTCTCGTTAATGAAGCCATTACTTGAGAGAGATTTTAAATCCACCGGATCGATATCCCTTCTTGTAAATGGAACAAGCTTGGAACCTGGCCAGAACTGAAGTTTCACAGACGGGTAATATTGCGTTTTCTGATATCGTAAATATTTTCAAACTTCACTGTATTTTACCATCATTGTCAAGGTCCTGACTCATGCTGATATTGCTCTAAGAGGTTATAAGTTAGTCAACCTCATAAATTAGCCCAGCTAAACCACATGGACAAAACATTAACTCTGATTCTTATACCAACTGGCCCCACACCTCTGCAGTTGCCTTAACATTAATTTGTTTGTGTATGTGTGCGTATATATATCGATATGTATATATATGTGTATATATATATATATAGAAACATAGAAAATAGGTGGAGGAAGAGGCCATTTGGCCCTTTGAACCCGCACCACCATTCACTGTGATCATGGCTGATCATCCACAATCAGTAACCCGTCCCTGCCTTCTCTTCATATCCCTTGATTTGGCTAGCCCCAAGAGCTCTATCTGACAGTGTTTGTAATGATTTGTATTCAGATTTACTGTCTGCATATGTGGGACTTGAACTCGTGTCTCAGCAGCAATGGCCCAGAATTCAGGCTACTGTTCATCCAACTAACCACTACACCACCATACCTCAATATATGTATATGCATGTGTGTATGTATAGATGTATATATTTTTGCTGCTTATTATGGTGTTTACAGAGAACTACATTTACATATCCATTGTGATGCTGCAAGTAAGAATCTCCTTGTTCCGTTTAGGGTCATGTGACCACAAAACACTCTTAACTCTCGACTAGATGTTGTTTTATCTCTGGGTGGTCTTGTTTGATAACCTGGCTTATACTTAAGTTGTGGTGTGAATTGGTGCAGGAGACAAATGGAGGCCATTGACTTTCAGATGGAACATGAAGTAGAATCAACCTCACTCTCACAATTGCTGTTCTGAGAATATTATACTTTAAGTTTATCTTAAATTTGAACTTTACCATTTTGGTATCAGTTTGGAATTAAGCCATGTAATCCGGCTAACGGCAAGGATCTGGTATTTTTGTCCCAAATCCTATATTTGAAACTCAAACCTGACTAGATGCATGTTTCCAGTATCTGATCATAGTCATAATCATGCAATGTGGAAACAGGCCCTTTGGCCCAACATGCCCATGCTGACCAACATGCCCCATCGACATTAGCCCCACCTACCTGCTTTGGTCTCTGCTGCTGGTGTGTGATGCTTTGACACGAAGGATAAAATCAAGTTGATTGCAAAGAAAAACCTGGGAGCTGAAGACTAGGAAGCCTGATATCTGTGGTAAGTAAGTTACTGGAGGGAATCTGATGGATGCATTAAGTGGAAAGAGTGCAGGGAAGATTTACCAGAATGTTACCAGGAGCAAAGGGCCTGAGGTCCAGGCAGAGATTAGGCAGGCTAGGACTTTACTCCTTGGGAAGCAGAAGTGTATAGAGGTGTATAATAATCATGAGGGGAATAGATAGGTTGAATGCACAGTCTTGTACCCATGATAGGAGATCAAGAACTAGAGGGCATAGGATTAAGGTGAGATGGGAAAGATTTAATAGGCACCCGAGGGGCAACTTTTTCACACACAGAAAGGTGGGTGTATAGAACAAACTGCCAGAGGAGGTGTTTGAGGCAGGTACTATAATAATAGTGACGTGCATAGGAAAGGTTGAGAGGGTAATAAGTCTGACTCGGGGGAAAATAGGACAATCTTAGATGGGTCATCTTGGTTGGCATGGATGTGTTGGGCTTGTTTCTTGACTCCATGGCAACCAAATCTGGTTAGGGCTTGCATTCTCCTTCATCCTACATCACTGTCAACAAAAGTCTCATAGAAAATGAATGATCCTAAGCAGCAACATGCTTTTCGTTGGTGGAAAAAAAAAATGTTCTTAAAACGAGCTTGTCACTGGCAAACATTTTTTCTGTTGACAATATCATAGTGTGGCCCACCATTGCCTGCCTGTGTGCACTATAATGATAGTAACTCCCACAGGACAATGGATAAGTACCCATTTCACAGTGAGTGCCATCCTCTCGAGCTCAATAGCTTCATCTCTGACTCCACTCGATTCATCCAAGTGGTTGGTGTTGCTGTGGAAACCCATGTAGGCCCTGGTTATGGATGCAGCGTTGTGGGGTAGGTGGAGTGTCGTTGTATTCCCTCCTACTCTGCAGTCCTTCCTCACCCCTCTCTCCAATACATCAATGACTCCATCAGTGCTCTCTCCCTGAACAGAACATTCAGGCAAGCCACAAGGTGCTGGAGGAACTCAGTGGGTCAGGCAGCATCTGTGGAGGGAATGGGCAGGTGACATTTTGGGTTGTCTGTTCATCCAGAGAATTCCTGAAATCTTTGCTTGCTCTCACCGTCACCTGACCCATCTCCATCTCTACCCCTCTGCCTTGGCAGGGCCAGCAGCTGAATCAGTCTCACCCCCTTCCCCCACTCCCTCTTCTCCCGTCTCCCGTCTCCCATCAGTCGTGAGGCACAGAAGTGTTATCAGGCAATTGAACAATCCTGAGCTACCATCTACCGTTGATAGTTTAGTGATACAGTGCGGAAACAGGCCTTCAGCCCACAAAGTCCACACCGACCAGCGATCCCTACACATTAACACTAGGGATAATTTACATTTATACCAAGCCAATTAACGTACAAATCTGTACGTCTATGGAGTGCGGGGGAAAATCGAAGATCTCGGAGTAAAACCACGTGGTCACGGGGAGAACGTACAAACTACATACAGACTGCACCCATAGTCAGGATTGAACCCGGGTCTCTGGCACTGTAACTCTCCGCTGCGCCACCATGCCACCCAGATAGTTTAAAATAAAATATGTTTTCTAGTTTATTCCATTTTGATTTGGAGTTGTGTGCAAAATTACAGTCAGCTCTTGACTTCATTGTGTATTCCCAAAAATGTGCGTGACCTTAAAATATTCAATAAAGACATTCTTACTGCTTCATAAAGAGCTGAAAATGATATTGAACAGGAAGCTTTGAAAGATGATTTTTTAATGTTGTTTATTCAGTTTGTGCCAATATTTTATCCGCTCGAACACATTTTAATTTTTAACCTTCGAAACAAATTATTGGATGAATACATTTCCCAGAATGAAATTCCATCTTGTCGAGGAGTACAAAATTAATGTTAGCTTACCTAATTCTGGTGAAACCCACAGGTGACAGAAGTTGTTAGAAAATCCATCACAAATAATGATAAAGTCTGGAGCCAACACTGTACGTGATCTGAATTCTAATGCACTTTTGTCAAGTAATTTGGTTATGCTCCAACTTTGTATTTGCATGAACAGGTATCACTTATACACACGTGGAACACAGTACAAAGACCAACACAGGAACTGGCCCTTCAGCCCACAAAGTCCATGTCGTACATGATGCTTCATTTAACTAATCTCATCTGCTTTCACGTGATCCATTCCCTCCATTCCCTGTGCATCCATGTGCCTATCCAAACGCCTCTTAACCCCCCACTATCTCTGCCTCCACCACCAGGCACCCACCATCCTCTCTGTGGAAATTTAAAAAAAACTTGCCCTTGACTTTTGCTCTTTTCACCTTAAAGCTCTGCTCTTGGTATCACAGCTGGCTGCGGAGGCCAAGTCATTGCGTATTTTTAAGGTGGAGATTGGCAGATTCTTTATTAGTAAATGCCCCCGTCCTACTTGTGCCCCACCCAAGGTTTCCGTGTGGTTCCCGGAGGTTGCAGGTGGTTGCCGGAGGTTGCAGGTAGTGGAAGCAGGTAGGGAGACTGACAAAAACCTCCGGGAACCGAACGGAAATCTTGAGTGGGGCGCAAAGTCTCCAGAGGTTTCCGTTCAGGTTTCCTAAGTGGGACAGGGGCATAAGGGTGTCGGGGGTTATGTGGAGAAAGCAGGAGAATGGGGTTGAGAGGGAAAGATAGATCAGCCATGATTGAATGGTGGAATAGCCTTGATGGGCCGAATGGTCTAGTTCTGCTCCTAGAACATGAATTTATAAACAATGTATACTGAGATTATTGAGCCCAGAGTGGATGTGATAACCTTGTGAAAAAGCTTTTATTTAACACGCCTTCTCCGTGACACTCCAAATATTTTCACATTTTCCTCAGGAAGCATGGTCTAAGTGAATCTGGCGAGGATGTTTTGCTTGTGGGAGAACTAGAATAAAGGAGGAAATTACTGTTTAAAAGGTAAAAGGCTGGCAGATGAGACAGGTGATTTTTTTCAACAGACAGTGTGAGTCTTTAGATTACTCCCAGGATTTGGAGGGATATGAATCAGGCAGAGGAGATTAGTTTAACTTGGCATCATGTTTGGCACTTATCCATGTTCTCCAGAGATGCTGCCAGACCTGTTGAGTTACTCCAGCATTTTGGCTCTTTTCTTGCAAATCCAGCATCTGCAGTTCCTTGCTTCCACCTCCCAGGTTTATGCTGCCCGGATTAGGTGTCATTATCTAGAAGAGGGGTTGGGCAAACTTGGGTTGTTCACTCTGGAACGCCAGAGGTGGAGGGAAGACCTGATAGAAGTGTATAATATTATGAGGCATAGCTAGGCTGGACGGTCAGAATATTTTTCACAGGGAGGAAAGGTCAAAGACTGGAGTGCACAGCATTAAAGTGAAAGGTGCAACATTTTAATGAGATGTGCTGGGCACGTTTTTTTGCACAGAGTGGTGGGGGACAGGAACGCGATGCCAGGGGTGGTGGTGGAAGCAGATACGATAGTGGCATTTCAGAGCTTTTTAGATGGGCACATCGAAATGGAGGGATTTGATCTATGTCCAGGCAGGGGAGATTAGTTTATCTTGGCATCTTGTTTAGCACACACACACACACACACACACACACACACACACACACACACACACACACACACACACACACACACACACACACACACACACACACACACACACACACACACACACACACACACACACACACACACACACACACACACACACACACACACACACACACACACACACACACACACACACACACACACACACACACACACACACACACTGTGGGCTCAATGACCTGTTTCTATTTTTGTACTTTTCCATGTTCTTCAAAGGGTGGTGGAAGCAGATTTGGTTTAGTTTAGCTAAGAGATGCAGCGCGGAAACAGGCCCTTCGAGCCCATCGAGTCTGCGCCGAAGCTCACTAACACTATCCTGCATACGCCAGGGACAATTTTGCCAAGCCAATTAACCTGCAAACCTGTATGTCCGTGGAGTGAGGGAGGAAACCGGAGCTCCCGGAGAAAACCCACGCGGTCACGGGGAGAGAACGTACAAACTCTGTCCAGACAGCAGCAGTAGTCAGGATGGAACCCGAGTCTCTGGCGCTGTAAGGCAGCGACTCTACTGCTGCGCCCACCGTCCCGCTAATATGTTGATATGTTGAACTCTTTTTAAGTAGAGGAAGAATGCATTCTTGATAGACAAGAGGCTGAAAGGTTATGAGGAATGATGAGAATGTGGAGTGGCGGTTATGGTCAGATCAGCCAAGTTCTAGTACATGGGAACAGCACGCGAGAAAGATCTCATGTCCTGCTCCTGCTCCTAATTTGTATGGCTGCATATATTTATTTTTTGAAAATTCCCATTGATTCATCTTCCCCTTACAACACAGTACAATTAGTAGAGTGTTAATTTGTTCATGAGATATGTATTTTTATTTCTATTTATTTTTTAATGCACACTGAATGGACACTGGTTGAGCAACGTTTTTTTGTTTCCTCTGGGTATGTGAATACTCAGGAAATGACAATAAAGATATACAATACAATCCAGAACCAGGCAGCACAATTGCCTGATGTAATTTTCAGCAGCTTTTCTGTCACATCATTGAAGTACTTCCTTTATTCCCTATCACATTTCCTATATTTTCTATTACACTTCCTTTATTTTCTATCACGTTTCCTTTATAAAGTATTTCCTTTATTCTCTCTCACACACCACTGAAATATTTCCGTTTCTCTGTGCAGTCAGTCAGCCCAAAGCATATTCTGAACTTATGAGAAAGGAACTGCAGATACTGGTTTACCCAAAAGGACACAAAGCGCTGGAGTAACTGAGCGGGTGAGGCAGCGTCTCTGGAGAACATGGACGGGTGATGTTTCGGGTCGGGACCCTTCTTCAGATCTGAATTTCGATCGTAGAAGGATTGCTTTGTTTACGTAAATCAAAAGAATGGAGGAAGAAGCTGGGTCCCAAGATGAAGGCAAACACAATGAAAACGCTGGAAACACTCAACAGGTCAGGCAGCATCTGTGTAAAGAGAAACAGATAATGTTTCAAATCGATGAGCTATCTTTATGCCATCAACCTGAGAAGCCTAGTCTGCTTTTCCTCTCCACAGATGCTGCCTGACCTGCTGAGTGTTCCAAGCATTCTGTGTTTCATATTCCCAACATCAAGCTGACACTTATTGCTCTCAAGAAGATGGTGCTAAGGCTACTGTCTTTAACTGCCAGCGATGTTGAAAGACCAGAGATATATTCCTAAATCAGGATGGTATAACTTCATAAGGTCATGGCTCATAGGAGCAGTAGTAGGCCATTTGGCCCATCGAGTCTACTCCGCCATTCAATCATGGCTGACTTTTCCATCTTAACCCCATTCTCCTGCCTTCCCCCCCATAACCTTTGACATTCTTACTAATCAAGAATATATTAATCTCCGCCTTTAAAATTCCCAATGACTTGGCCTCCACAGCCGTCTGTGGCAATGAATTCAACAGATTCATCATGCTCCGACTAAAAACATTTCTCCTCACTTCCTTTCTAAAGGTGCATCGTTTTGTTTTGATGCGATGCACCCTGGTCCTAGACTCTCCTACATATTCTCTGTCCACCCTATACAGGCCTTTCACTATTCTGTGTGAAGTGCTACACCATGTATGGCACAGTGGAAACCAGAGTAACTCGAGAAAGCATACCCGGGTCACAGGGTGAACGTGCAAACTGCACCCAGCCAGCACCCGAGGCCAGGATCGAACCCGAGTCTCCTGAACCGTGAGGCAGCAGCTCTACCCACTGCACCACTCTGCCGCCTGTTTTAGTTATTGATAGTATAAAATAAAATTATATATTTTCTAGTTTTATTCCTTTGATTCGGGATGGTTGTAAGGAAGTTGCAGTCAGCTCTTGCCGGTTATGTATTCCTGAAAATGTGTGGCCACATTTATACTTCTATGGTTGACGGTTCCAGAGAGGTTATTCTTGAACGTGGTGATCATGGTTTTCAGACTCCTGTACCACCTTCCCAATGGTAGAAGGTGTATGGTTTCATCAGCTGATGGTCTGTAGGTGGTAATCAGACCAATGGCCCCTTGCCCACTTTTGACCTGATGCCACGAGTCTTCTGCTCAAAATGTCAAGGGTTCCCAGGCACCCACTCTCCCACCTACGCGAGCACTTCAGAAGCTTCTGTCGTGCGAGACTGGACATACCCAGGGGGTGGTGATGGCAGAGTCCGGATACTGACAGGGAATCTACTAATATCATAATTTAGTTTAGTTTAAAGATGCAGCGCAGAAACAGACCCATCAGCCCACCTAGTCCACGCTGACCAGCGATCCCCGCATACTAACACTATCGTACACACTAGGGACAATTTACAATTATACATGTTTTAGCCCAAAAACGTGTACGTATTTTTAATATCTCGTTTAATCTCGGGGGTTTTTTTTAACCAAAAATAAATTTAATCATTTATTACAAGAATAATATGTACAATACATCCACAATACCAACAAACCCACCACCATAATACATTAGTAAAACAAATATTATTCGATATGAAATATACTGAGTATTAAACAACTATGCTACAATTCTTGCCAAGGATACATTCCACCCCGCGTGGTGCACAGCGGTCCTGGAAATCCCCCAGGGTGCCCGTGGACAGTGCGTAGTCCCTCTCTAAAAGAACCCTGGAAAAGGGGCAGACAGCCGGCTCGGGCAGAGCCATCTTCCGCCTGGTGCCATGACTCGTGGATGGTCAGCTTGGCCAGGCCTAGGAACAACCCATCCAGGACATCTTCAGCCCTAACCTTTCCCCTATGCACAGGGTGTCCAAAGATGAGGATAGTTGGTACGAAATGTAGTCAGAAGGCAAGGAACATCCCCTTTAGACATTGGAACAGGGGCCGCAATCTCACACGCTCCATGTAGACGTGGAACACAGACTCGTCCAGCCCGACCGTAGTCTCATTAGTGATTACTAAAATGATTCTGTATTCGGAGGGCGAGCTCCATTTGTTCAGCTCAACGACTATTGATCGTCCAAAGGTCAGGACAATCACTACAGCCTCCCGAATGTTACACAGAGCTGAGCTGATCAGATCACGGGCAACAAGACCAAAGTGCAGGTGTGGTCCAAGAAATGACGGGGGAAGTCAGAGTGGTGCAGCTGGCAGGTCTAGTGCCTCACAGCACCAAAGACCCAGGTTTGATCCTGACCTTCGGTGGTTCTCTGTGTACAGTTTGCACGTTCTCCCTGTGAGCCGTGGGGTTCCTCGCGGTGCTTTGATTTTCTCCCACGTTCCAAAGACACGCGGGTTTTTTATCAATTGCCTCCTCGTGTGTGAAGGGAGTGTTTGAGAGAGTGGAACATAACATAGAAACCGTGTGTGTGGATGATCAATGGTCAGCGTGGACTACGTACTGTGCTGTACTGTTCTATGTTCTCCGCTCAATGGAAAACAAATCTAACCAGTTTCTCCTCATAATTGAAACCTTCCATCCCATGCAACATCCTGGTGAATTTTGGCTGCAGCTTTCCACTGAAGATTAACAAAGGCAGCCTCCATGTTATGTGATGATACAATAGTATTTACTGCGATTGATATAGAACAATGTGAACATACAGTGTCTTTCCCCCCCCCCCCAGGGTTGGGGAATCAACTACAAGTGGCAGATACATACCCTCAAGAGGGATATTTTTTGATAAGGTTTTTATTCCTGGCCTTCGTCTAACCATCTGCCTATGAATAAAAACCTTGTCTGTATCCACCTATCTATCAGTTGCCAGCCTGTGTACTGCCCCTTATCACTTCCAGCTTTCTTCCCATCCCTCCCCACCACAATCACTCTGAAGAAGGGTCCAGACCCGAAACGTCACCTATCAACGTTTTCCACAGGTGCTGCCTGACCCGCTGAGTTACTCCAGCACTTTGTGTCCTTTTCTTTCAGGCAAACAGGACTAGTTTGGATGAGTACATTGTTAGTCTAGACTATTTAGGCTGAAGGGTCTGATTACGTGCTGACCCTTAGATTCAGAAGCACCGCACTGGTCACCCATGTTGGTAGCTTTGCTGGTGTTGAAAATTTAACTCTACTGTATAGACCCCTGTTGAAACAGAGACCAAACATTGATTCTCCCTTGATAGGTACAAAATGCTGGAATAACTCAGCAGGTCAGGCAGCAAATCTGGAAAAATGGAATAGATGACGTTTCGGATTGATACCCTTCTCTTCTTTATAAACCAGCATCTGCAGTTCCCTCCTACACATTAATACTCCCTTGCTTTCTTGTAATATGCAGAGCACGGCTGTAAAATAAACTATTATTCCATTCTCATTCAGTGCACACAGAATGTTGTATAACGCTATCATCCATTTATGCTTTGCTTTTCATCCATTGTGTTTTATTAAACCATTTCCACTTTTCAATATCTGAAACTGAATAAAATATTTTCCGGAATTCATCTTCAAGTCAGATCCAGTCTCCACTCGAAAGCAATTCCATTATAAATATTTCATGCAAGTTGAAATGAAATAGAGTGGAGGGAAAATATATCAAATTGATATTAACTTCTTTAATAATATTTTTTCTATCTCTCAAAAAATGCACCCACTATTAATAAACTCAGACAAGTGGTTGATTGTTGGAAATCTAGAGATAACGAAGGAGGGGCATTGCATCAGCAATATTAACTTGATCTACACCTTTTGGTGTCAACTTTCCTTGTCTATCAAAAAGCAATCAACATTTTCAAACAATCTTTACCCTTAATTAGTTTTTGGAAACAAACGATCCCAATTTCTGTGAATCGTGTTACTGGTATTTCTAGTGTTTTATTATTGTCACGTGTGTTGAGAAACAGTGGAAGAACTTTTATTTCATGCTATCCTGTCAAATCATACTATACATGAATACATCAAGCCATACATAAGCACAGATGTAGTCAAAGAAAAACCCCCACCAGAGTGCAGAATATAGTGTTACAAGAGTTATAGCATTACAGGAACAGAGAAAAAGTGCAAGGTCCATAATGAGGCAGGTTGGAAGATTGGAACTACGGATACCAGACTACGGTTATCTGTTCTGTAGTTTGATAAAAGAGGGGAAGAAGCTGATCCTGTCAGACTTTGATAACATCTGACCTACCGGAGAGGGGAGAAGAGGGAAAGGCCAGGTCCTTACTTTTATTGGTTTCATTTCCAAGGCAGCAAATGGTGTAAATCGATCGATTTTGGGGTAGGGGTGGGGAGTTGCTTGTTCTGTTTGATCGACTGGGCGACATCCACAACTTCCTGCGATTTCTTGATTGCTTTATAAACCAGATTCACAACTTGGGGACCTTTTATTGTCAAAGTGAACCCAAAATGTAAGTGGAAATGATGAAAGTAACTAGGAGAGTGAGAGTTTCACACAAACGAGCCCAGGAATGTCATCTTTTCAATTATACTTGTCAGTTTCCTTTTGGGAAAAGCTTTGTCTGAGTTTCCCCTTTAAAATTACCTATCGCATGAATTCTGTTTAAGAGAAAAGCCATAATTTGTCCAACTTGGATTTCAACAGGTTTTCATGTCTGTAATCACAAATTCCCATGGGTTTTAATTAGGAGCAGGAAAGAGAGAGGGAGAGGGGAAGAGAGAGAGTCAAAGAAAGGCAAATTGGACATGCCAAACTTTCGAATTAACTCAATTCCCTGCTTGTTGAGTGAAGTTATTAGGTTTGTCCACAGATGGTAATCCATTTACAATGGTATTACATCACTGTGAATCCTCATTGCATTGTTGGAATCCCTCCATTAATAGAATAGAGTGGTAATGTAGGAACAAATAGGTTATTCAGCCCCTTGATTTTCTGTTATCCCACAGCATAACTTTGCAGTTAATGACACATTCGTGTCTTAGTTAGGCAACACATTTGGAGAATTGTGCGTAGTTCTGGTTGCCTCATAACAGGAAGGATGTGGAGGTTTTGGAGAGGGTGTAGAAGAGATTTACCAGAATGCCGCCTAGAGTAGAGGGTATTAGCTATAAGGAGAGGCTGGACAAACGTGTAATTTTTTTCTCTGGAGAGACTGAGGGGAGACCTGATAGAAGTTTAGACAGTTATGAGAGGCATATCCTGTCAAATCACTCCATGCATGAGTACGGTCAAGCCATACACAAGTACAATTAGCTAGTACAAAAAGTAAAGTATTAGAGTCCAGAATACAGTGTTACAAGCATTATAACGTTACTTTAATAGAGAAAAGGTGCACGGTCCGCATGGAGTTTGCACATTCTTCCTGTGAGGTTTCTTCCTGGTGCTCCGGTTTCCTCCCACATCCCAAAGATGGGGTTTGTAGGTTAATTGGCCTCTGTATTTTGCCACTAGTGTGTAGGAGCGTGGAGGCTAAAGTGGTATAATATAGAACTAGCATGAACAGGTGACTGATGGTCGGTGTGAACTCAATGGGCCGTAGTTTGGCTGTTCCCATGCTGTAACTAAACAAAACTGCCTCTTAATCTCAAACCCCCAGAGTAGGGGGCTTCATCATGGAGTCATGCCAGGCATCATCCCATACCCGACGGTCCTGAATCCATTGGAAATGTTTATTTGTTTGTGAAACCTTCTGAAAGATTGATGCAAAGTTAATGAAGACGAATGCTATCGTTGCATTTTAATTTGGTGTTTCCAATGCAGGGTAGTTGTGGAAACATTTAGTCTCAAACATTTTCAGCAATGCACTCCTCGTATTGTAAACCTCTAATTGAGCTCATCTAATGCAAGGATCTCCTCAATCTCTAGCCTTGATTAATCCCATTGACCTGGGGACACTCTGAATAGATATTACCTGCCACATCATTTTTTTCAGAATTCTTCCTTGCTGCTTGCTCCCAATTAACTCGATTGAAAAGCCTTCTGCCTTCCGTGATACTGGCGTTTCCAACTTCAGTAAGTTGGGGAGAGAAATATATGGCAATTACGGATACAGTAACTGCTCCATCGCAGTCCCGTCCCCTCGTGAGATCAGGCTCTTCAGATCGCAAAGATATGAGCTTCCATTTGAAGCAACACCTAGGACAACATAGAAAGTAGGTGCAGGAGTTGGCCATTCAACCCTTTGAGCCAGGACTGCCGTTCAATATGATCATGGCTGATCATACAGAATCAGTACCCTGTTCCTGCTTTTTCCCCATACCCCTTGATTCAGTTAGCCCTAAGAGCTATATCTAACTCTCTCTTGAATACATCCAGTGAATTTGCATCCACTGCCTTCTGTGGCAGAGAATTCCACAGATTCACAACTCTCTGGCTGCAAACGTTCAGAAAAAGTTCTGAAAAACCCCATCAGGCATAGACTAGTGGGCTCGCCTTCTGAAGAAGGGTTCCAACTCGAAACGTTGCCTATCCATTTCCTCTAGAGATACTACCTAACATGCTGAGTTACTGCAGCACTTTGTGAATATCTTTGGTATAAACCAGCATCTGCAGTTCCTTCCTACTTAGTAGGCTCCACCATTTAATGTCATCGTAGCTGATCATAGCAATATCTATCTTCAATAGCTATGCTTAATTTTAGTTCCATTGATTTTCAGTGGCAACAATAATCACCGTAATTGGTCTGATCTCGATCTTATATTCTGGTACCCAGGTCGGCTGAAAGTATCGGATCACATATCACTCTTGGGACTTTACTTCTTGATGGATGCTGTACTCTGACTCTATCGCAATGAGCATTAATCAATAAATCAAACCCAGTGCTGGCCCGGTTTCACACACAAGACAAACGTGGCCAGCGTGTATTATCCGAGTGCAGTGGATGTCTGATTGAATTTTAGTTTCGAATATGACTTTGAAATCTTTTTTGTGTCGTGGAGAATTAATCTTACAATTCGTCGACACGTTAACAGGATCTTTGATTAAACCAAAATCTGTTTGTGCTTTTGGCAATTTACTCTCAATGGGAAAATAGGGTTGGACACAAGCACTGTGTGTGTGGATGAGCTCTGTTTGAGGATTCCATTCATCTTTTGACTTTCTAATCTAAATCTTTCTTTGTTTTTTTTTGCCTTTGAAGGCAAAGTATGTGCTGTAAATTGATATTTTGCCTGTTAATGCCAGGGAAAGAAATCAAGACGAGTCAGACTGAGCGACAGAGAACCCTGCTGTAATGTGCAAAATTGAAGGCATTGCCAAGTCCTGAGTCCTTGTTAAGACTGAGGCAACTTGCCAATAGATGTTGCAAGCCGCCTAGTTCAACCAGAGGTTAAAGATTCAAAGGGAAATCAATGTAATAAAAAAAATACAAATGTTGCAAATAATCCCATAGTCACAGAGCACAGACATTGTACTGTACTTTTCTATGTTCTAGCATGGAAACAAGCCCTATCATCCAACTCATCCATGACAGTCCCATCTCAGCTCATTCCATTTATCCATGTTGACCCATATCTATCTAAACCTTATCTATCCATGTACGTGTCCAAACGTCTTTTTAACATTGTTATTGTACCTGTTTCAACTATCTCCTCTTGCAGCCCGTTCCATGTACTCACCACCCTCAGTGGGGAAAGGTTGTAAGCATGTCATATTATTGTAGTAAAGATTAATTCAGTCAAATCAGTCAATCTTCCCACCGATAATGCAGAAAAAACAGCCACCAGAATCAAATAGTCTCCGGCCAATCTTCCCACCGATAATGCAGAATAAACAGCCACCAGAATCAAGGCTAACTCACACTCCGGCCATTCCTTTTGTCCCCGCTCTTGTCGGGCAGTAGATACAAAATCATATCCCATCAGATTCAGTATCAGCTTTTCCACTGCTGCAGTGCGCCCATAAACTAGGGTGTAGTCCTGATCTTCCAACCTACCTCACCGGGGACCTCGCACTTTTTTTTTTTAAGCTGCACTCTCTCTGTAGTTGCAACACAGTAACACTATATCTTGCACTCTGGTTATTTTTCCCTCTGCACTATCTGTTGTACTTGTGTATAGCATGATTGTTTAGTTTAGAGATACAACGCGGAAACAGGCCCTGCGGCCCACCAAGTCCGCGCCGACCACTAATTCCTGCACATTAACACCAGAGTACACACACTAAGGACACTTAACCTACAAACCTGTAGGTCTTTGGAGTGTGGGCAGAAACCGAAAATCTCGATGAAAACCCATGCGGTCACGGGGAGAACGTACAAACCCCGTACAGACAGCACACGTGGTCAGAATCAAACCCGGGTCTCCGGCGCTGCAAGAGCTGTTAGGCAGCAAGTCTACCGCTGCACCCTGTGCCCCCCCCAATTGTATTCATGTATATAATGGTGTAATCTGGATAGCACATGTCAAGGATGATTCTCACCCCAGCCGCCCTCTTCTCCCCTCTCCCATCAGGCAAGAGATACAGAAGTTTGAAAACACATTCGTCCAGACTCGGGGGCAGTTTCTTTGCAGCTGTTGCCAGGCAACTGAACGGTGCTCTCAACATCTAGAGTGTTATTCTGACCTCCCATCCACCTCACTGGAAATCCTTACAACTATCTTTAATTGGACTTAAACGGTGTAAATGTTATACCCTTTATCCTGGATCTGTACACCATGGACGGATCGATTATTATCATGTATACTCTTTTGACTGTGAATAGCACGCGAACAAAAGCGTTTTACTGTACCTCGGTACACATGGTAACAATAAACTAAATGAAACAACAACGTTTTCATTGTATCTTGGTACACGTGACAGTAATAAAACTCCAGCACAGTTCTGCTGCTTCAGGGCAACACAGCGGATTATTTCATCAGGGCAAATCCTGTCATTGAATTAACGAGGCAGCTGAAAGTCTGTCGAATGATTCGTGTTGTGTCTAAGTGTGAAACTACAAATGTCAACTTTTAAAATTATATTAAAAAAGCTCAAAACAAAACTTTGGACACCTCAAAATGAGCTTCCTTGGGAATTAATTTGTGGAATTAAAATTCCGGGAAGGGATGTTGAAGTTAGGAGTACGTGAGGGAATCTAGCAAACAAATTGAGAGACTGGAGTGCACTACATTTGAAACACAGTCTCTTTGTAATGCAGAGAAAATGACAACTAATCTACCCACTGCAGCCTCTACATACATTGATCAATGTTATGATCTACTGTTATTGGGCTACTGAACCATGCTATCAACAGCTAGTGAGCAGTCCTCATGAGCTACTCTCTACATCACTGTTATCTACCGCCCCTCCAGCAGTAGTGCGCTCACTCACCGGCCCCTCCCGCAAGAAGGAATACCCTATGAATGAGCTCCGCATTTGGAAACTATGTCTGAACATCTGTGTAGGTGAAAGTGCTGACAGACTGACCAGAGCTGCTAAAGTGCTGGAGCAACTCACTGGACAGACCCTGGTGATTCAAAAGCTCTCTGTACGGTGTGGTCCTTTGGCATTCGGAGAAATGAGAAGATTGCTGCACAATTCGAGGAGCCAAAACTGAAGAAATCTTAGAGAAGGGTCTGAAGGTTCGGGAGCATGAATTGAGGAATAGCAACTTCTGTAACACTGGGAACATTGATTTTGGGATCCAGGAGCACATCGATCTGGGCATTAAATGTGATCCCAGCATCGGAAGTTATGGTTTGGATTTGTACGTGGCCATGGGGCGAACTGGTTTCAGTATTTCTGAAGAAGAAGATTGGAATTTTTGGCCTTGCATCACAGTGAGGAATGTGGGGAATCGGCTGTGGTGGATGTTTATGTTAACCTTTATGTAGTTGTGTTGTCTTGTTGCTTTTTTTTCCCCGTATGGCTGTGTGGTAATTCGCATATCACTGTACCGTAATTGGTGCTCATGACAATGAAAGACCTTTGAAACCTTTGATAAGAAAGTTAAAAGTTAAATTGGTTCAAAGCATAACATTTCCAGGGAAGAATCAATGAGGTGGTTTCAACAAATATATGACGGCATCTTTCTTCCTGGAAAGTAATTTGACGAGCGTGTGAAACATGCAATAAAACAAACTAACTAAAAAAAACACACAAAAAAAACAGTGCAGCGCTGCATCGTGCATTGCCCCTCCCACAGTGCAGCGTTCCCTCATGCACTGCCCCCCCCCCCCCCCCCCCCCCCCCCCCCAGTGCAGCGCTCCCCCACTGCCCCACACCGCTCCTCCTGCATCGCAGTATCCCACAGAACTGCAGCTCAGTGTCAGCCTAAACATTTATGCAGGGATTAATATTGAAAACAATGGATTTCTGGCAATGATTTAAAGCCTAGTGATTTCCAGTTGCACCACTTGGTCTCAAAATGATTTTGCAAATCAACCTCTACACTCTGGGGATTGATGAATGGCAGCCGTTCCACTCTCTCTCTCCCTCGCTCTGTATCTCTGTTACATCCCCTCTCGTCCCTCTCACCTCGAAGAAGAGTGATGTCAGCTTCCCCAGCTTTCCCCACAGCACATCCCTGATCCCTGAGCTCTTCCTTGGCGCTCATGCCCGCATCCGCTGCGACTTTTAAGTCTTAAAGTCCTTAAAGTCCAGAGACCAGGACTGAGTGCAGTGCTCCAGTTATGGCCAATCCAACATTTTAAACTCCTGGCTTTTCGAGCAAACCATGGAAGAAGGATTTTGGCCCGAAACGTTACCTATCTCCTTCGCTCCATAGATGTTGCTGCACCCGCTGAGTTTCTCCAGCATTTTTGTGTATCTTTGAACTAATCTCATCTCCCTGCACGTGATCAATGCACCTCCATTCCCTGCATTTCCATATGTCTATTTAAAAGCAGCGTACACCATGATCATACCACGTTGCAGGCACCCTCCACTCTCTGTGTTTAAAAAAAAACTTGCTCCACACTTCTCCTTTAAACTCTGCCCCACCCTCCTTCAAGTTATGCTCTCGTGCATTTGACATTTCCTCCCTCGGAAATGTACGTTTCCCCACTGTGATTTCTTGCTTCATTATATTTTCCTGTGATCAAGGCTTTAAACCCACGTCTATCTCAGGTCTTGTGCATCATTTCTTACATTTGGAAACATAATATTTGTTTCCACCCTTTTATAATTTTGTGCTTTTCAATGTGAACGGCAGCTCTCGACTTGTGGGGGAATTAGCAGCAATGCTGGAGCCTGAATGTAGTTAGCATACAGCTCTGGACACGGAAGTATTCTCTACTGAGTTGATCACAGATTTTAGCAGCTGAATTGGAGATGCTCTTATTTCTCATGACAGACGATGCATGCTTAAGCCAAAGAACAGAATGCAATTTGATAGAAATAGATAACCTTAAAATATGAGCTGTGGGGATCCATTCAATTACAGCACTGATAATTCGTGAAGCATTTAATTTGCACCATTCGCTTTTAATGACGAGGTAAAACAAGAATGCTTTGGATGCTCAGACAGGAATACACTGCAGTGCAGGGACCTAAAATGAAATGGGTTTTGGAGGGGATGTGATAGGAATAGCAAATCTGGCTGCCTTATAGAATGCAGTCCACAAAATTCAATCACAAAACACAGGGTTTTCCAGTGTCGTGCCTCTGAGAATTGTTCATTTTCTCCCAGACTGACATGTATGGAATATGTGTATCTTGTGGAACTTTAGTTCTAGGCAGAGGTTGGATAGGCTGTGACTTTTTACTTAGGAGCATAGGAAAGTGAGGGGTAACCTTATTGAGGTGTACAAGGTCATGAGGGGTGTGGATGAAGTGAATGCCCTTCACGATGAAAAGCTTAGAGCAGTGCAGCACAGGAACAGGTCCTTCAGCCCCATCATGTCTGTGTCGAACATAATGCCAAATAAACTCATCTCCTCTGCCTGCATGCGATCCAAATCCCACCATGTGTCTACGTTAAACATTACTATCATACCAGCTTCCATCACCACCCCTAGCAGCACGTTCCAGGCACCCTCCGTTTAAAAAAAAAAAGTCCCGCATATCTATCTATCTATCTATCTATCTATCTATCTATCATATAAAAGTCTGTGGCTGCCGCCTGCCGTCCGTCTGGCTGCCTTTCTGCCTTTTGATTTGTTCCATCGTGTGATGTCACAATGCCCAATACTTGCAGATGTCCAATCGGAATTGATCCATTTACATGGACGGCTGCCGGCCGCCTTTCTTCCTTTGATTCCCTGCAACTCCGAAACCAGACGCAGAATCGCCGACATCTTTTCCATTTCCCTCGAAGGGCCGAATGGCCTACTTGTGCACTTAATTTCTATGTTTCCCTCTCCTCACCCCTCTCTCTCTCCCACCCATCCCTCTCTCCCCACCCCCTTCCCTCTCTACACCACCCCCATCCCTCTCTCCACCCGTCCCTTCCTCCTACCCCTATGTCCCTCTTCCATCACTCCCCCTACCCCTCTCCTCCTCCCTCCCCCACTCTTCCACCTCTCCCCCTTCCCCCTCCACTCTCCCTCCCCACTCTCTTTCCCCTCTCTCCCCCCCCCCCTCTCCCCTTCCCCCTCCCCCTCCCTCCCTCCTCCCTCCCTCCCCATCCCATCCCCCCTCCCTCACATCTCTCTCCTCAATCCCCCTCTCTCACCCCCCCTCCTCTGCTCTCCTTTCCCCCTCCCAAATCTGTCCCATTCCTCCTCCTCCTCCTCCTCTCCGCCCTCCCTCTTCTCATCCCCCTCCCCCCACCTGTGTGTTTTTGGGGGTGGTTAATGTGAGTGATGTGATGCCGCCCCCCCCCCCCCCCCCGCAAACGCCGTTGGGGATACAGACCCAACGGGTCTGCACTTGGTCTAGTTATATATATTAAAACTGTGTGGCTGCCGCCTGGCGTCCGTCCGTCTGCCTTTCTGGCTTTTGATTCGTTCCATCGTGTGATGTCACAATGCCCAATGCTCGCAGATGTCCAATCAGAATGGATTTATTTACATGTACGGCTGCCGGCTGCCTTTCTTCCTTTGATTCCTTGCCACGCCGAATCCAGATGCAGAATCGCCGAGATCTTTTCCATTTCGGTAGAGATTTCACTTTTCTTTCAAAGTATCCACTCCTGATTATATTTCGTCGTGTTTATGTACACATTTTTAATCAAATCCTTCCCCCCCAAATTTCAAAAGAAAACTGCCTTCTCACCCATAGAAGCAGCCCCAGCCCCAGCCCCTGGTGAACGTTCCATCGTGTGATGTCACAATGCCCAATGCTCAAAGACATTCTTGCCATAGAGGGAGTACAGAGAAGGTTCACCAGACTGATTCCTGGGATGTCAGGACTTTCATATGAATAAAGACTAGATAGACTCGGCTTGTACTCGCTAGATTTTAGAAGATTGAGGGGGTATCTTATAGAAACTTACAAAATTCTTAAGTGGTTGGACAGGCTAGATGCAGGAAGATTGTTCCAGATGTTGGGGAAGTCCAGAACAAAGGGTCACAGTTTAAGGATAAGGGGTAAATCTTTTATGACCGAGATGAGAAAAACATTTTTCACACAGAGAGTGGTGAATCTCTGGAATTCACTGGCACAGAAGGTAGTTGAGGACAGTTAATTGGCTATATTTAAGAGGGAGTTAGATGTGGCCCTTGTGGCTAAAGGGATCAGGGGGTATGGAGAGAAGGCAGGTACAGGATACTGAGTTGAATGATCAGCCATGATCATATTGAATGGTTGTGTAGCCTCGAAGGGCCGAATGGCCTACTCCTGCACTTAATTTCTATGTTTCCCTCTCCTCACCTCACCCCTCTCTCTCACCCACCAATCCCTCTCTCCCCCACCCCCCTTCCCTCTCTACCCTAACCACTTCCCTCTCTCCCCCTGCCCCCTTCCCTCTACCCCTCTGTCCCTCTTCCACCACTCCCCCTACCCTTGCCTCCCCACTCTTCCACTTCTATCCCCTTACCCCACCCCTCTCCCTCCCCCACCCCTCTCTTCCCCTCCCTTCACCTCTCTCCCCCACCCCTTCCTCCTACCCCTCTGTTCCTCTTCCACCACTCCCCGTCCCACTTCCACCACTCCGCTACCCCTCCACCCCTCCCTCCCTCCCCACTCTTCCACTTCTCACCCCCTTCTCTCTCCCCCCTCTCCCTCTCCTCACCCCTCTCCCTCACTCCACCCATCCCTCTCTCATCCACCCCCTTCCATTTCTCACCCCGCCCCCTTCCCCCTATCCCTCTGTCCCTCTTCCACCACTACCTTTACCCCTCTCCTCCTCCCTCCCCACTCTTCCACTTCTCTCTCCCCCCCCCTCCCCCTCCCCACTCTTTCCCCTCTCTCCCCCCCCCCCCTCCCTCCCCCCCCCCCCCCTCCCCCCTCCCTCTCCCCCCCCCCCCCCCTCATCTCTCTCCCCATCCCCCTCTCTCACCCCCTACCCCCCTCTCTCCTTTCTCTCCCAAATCTGTCCCGTCGTCTCCTCCTCCTTTCCCCTCCCTCCCCTCTTCTCACTCCCCCTCTCCCCACCTGTGTGTTTGGGGGGTGGTTAAGGTTAGTGTGATGCCGCAGCCCCCCCCCCCCCACAAACGCCGTTGGGGAAACAGACCCAACGGGTCTGCACTTGGTCTAGTATTTTTTAAACTCTGTCCCTCTTACTTTAAACTGTGCCCTCTGGTCTTGGACATTTCATAGAAACATAGAAAATAGGTGCAGGAGTAGGCCATTCGGCCCTTCGAGCCTGCACCGCCATTCAATATGATCATGGCTGATCATCCAACTAAGTATCCTGTACCTGCCTTCTCTCCATAACCCCTGATCCCTTTAGCCACAAGGGCCACATCTAACTCACTCTTAAATATAGTCAATGAACTGGCCTCAACTACAGATTCCACTCTCTGTGTGAAAAATGTTTTTCTCATCTCGGTCCTAAAAGATTTCCCCCTTATCCTTAAACTGTGACACCTTGTTCTGGACTTCCCCCAACATCTGGAACAATCTTCCTGCATCTAGTCTGTCCAACCCCTTAAGAATTTTGTAAGTTTCTACAAGAACCCCCCTCAATCTTCTAAATTCTAGCGAGTACAAGCCGAGTCTATCCAGTCTTTCTTCATATGAAAGGCCTGCCATCCCAGGAATCAGTCTGGTGAACCGTCTCTGTACTCCCTCTATGAAAATAATGTCTTTTCCTCAGATTTGGAGACCAAAACTGCACGCAATACTCCAGGTGTGATCTCACCAAGACCCTGTACAACTGCAGTAGAACCTCCTTGCTCCTATACTCAAATCCTTTTGCTATTTCCACTCTGACGAAAACGGTTCTGAATGTCTACGCTTTCTATGCCTCTCATCATTTTATATACTGCTATCAGTTCTCCCTCAACATTCAATGTTCCAGAGAAAGCAGGGCAGAGGACTCTAAAACTAAACGGCATGGACTTAAGGTGAGGGTAAAAATTTAAGAGGGACTTGGGGGCAGCTTTTTCACGCTGGGGGGAGTCTGAAATGAGTGGCCAAAGGAAGTTATAGAAGTGGTTACAATTAGGACCTTGAAAAGAAATTTGGAAATACATGGGTAGCACGAGTTCAGTGCGATTTAGGTCAAATAGGGGCCAATAGGACAAGCCTAATTTGGTCGGCATGGCAAGATGGGACAAATAGTCTATTTCCATGCTGTACAGCTCAATGATTTTATGACTCTAATTGGATCGGGCTTCATGGGAGCAGGTCACACTTCTGTCCCCAATGCATATGCTGCATTAGATGCACCAGATGTGACTTCATTCCACAGGGCCCTTTCCCAATGGTGTGTTCTAGGGAGTATAGACCACCTTGTCCTTAGACACACAAGATGCTGCCTTTCCCACTGAGTTACACCAGCATTTTGTATCTAACTTCGGTTTAAACCAGCATCTGCAGTTCCTTCCTGCACATAAAGTTTAGTGTTAACATGTAGCCCCTCACAAACCAAAGGAAGGATTTCTTGTCCAGCTAATATCAATAATCCATGTTAAATTGGCATAAAAATCAAAAATCTGACAACCACAGAGACGGAATGGTTGCACCAAACAAGGCCTCAATGAACAAAGGCTTTGTTCCAAAGCCCATGTAAATCCAAGAATGATCACTTTGGGAGTACACCCCCCTGTGTATTTTGAGATGATCTTTGCCTCCTTCACTTGTACATTCACAATTAAAACCAAACAGGGTAAATTCTGAACATGTTGATCAACATCCGAAGAGGAGGAATGAGTTCTCACGCCATCAGTCTCCTTCCTGCAGGCCATTACTGTGAGCTCTCCTTGGCTTCAGGCCAGCAGTCTGCCCTGGCTAACATGCCGTGAAATCAACGCTCGACAGCAGCCATTCCAGCCACATTGTGTCATTTGTTCTGCAGTAACAACATAACTTGGCAGGCCAAGTGAAACGTGAACTCCCCGCTAAATACGGTCTGAATGTCTGAGATGATTCCAGAGATTAGTCTCATTGTGCAGGATCAGTCTGCACTGTAGGAGTCGTGGAATCGGAAAAAACAGCCCGAACACAAGGTGCTGCACCTTTCCCGTCCGTTCCCCTGTCCTACCCTAATATCTTTCTCAGCACAGGAGAATCACCCAGTGAATTGTCAGTCCAGGTACCAATTCTGCATCGCCGCTTCCCATTGATTCGATTGGTGTGTTTGTCCCCAAACCTTCGGTGGAAACATCATTCTTCACAACACACTACCTTTAGCTGTCTACTCAATCCCATAGGAAGTGTGAAGAAGGAACCCAAACCAAAACATCATCTGCCCATTTACTCCACAGAAGCTGCCTGACCCTCCAGCACTTTGTTTAATTTGGTTTGGTTTGGTTTGGTTTGGAGATGGAAACAGGCCCTTCGGCCCACCGACGACCAATGGTCACCTGTACACTAGTTCTGCCCTAGACACCAGGGAGAATTCAGAGAAGCCAATTAACCTGCAAACCTGCACGTCATTGTAATGTGGGAGGAAACTGGAGCACCCAGAGAAAACCTACGCAGTGACAGGGAGAACATGCATACTCCACACAGACAGCACCAAGAATGGAACTCACTATCAAAACATGGAGGGGACGGGGGACATAATTGTTTGGCGGCCGCGCGCGAGGCTTCGGAGGCTCAATCAAAGATACCAGAGGAGCTCCTCTTTGGGCTCAATCTCAATCTCAACTCTGCCCGTCTCACCGGCTTAACTACAGCCCTGTCTGGATTGACGGGACACCAGCGCTGCTTTTCTGTCTGGCCATATTTCCCGCAAGCCCAGGCAGGTTAACCTGGCGGGACAGGCAGAGTTGAGCTGGGTTTAGCGCTACTTCTCTGCGCTGGCTGTGGGCCTGGGGGCACAGCTCGCGTCCGACTCCCGACCTCTCTGGCCACCCGTGGGGTGGGGGTGGGGGGCACTCTGGACAGCGCCCGAGACCCGGCCGGGATCGATCCTGCCTGCGGATAAGGGCAGGTCTGTGCCACGTCTCCCTCCTCCAATCACCGCGCTCTATCCTCAGTCCCACCCCCACTGCCTCGCGGAAAGCGGAGATTTTAAAATCGGGATCACAAAAACTTGGGGGGGGGGGATGTCCCCCACCTCTCAAAACATGGGGGGGACGTGTCCCCTCTTCCCCCCCCCCCCCCCCCCCCCGGGTTTTTCCCGCCCCCTGGACAGCACCCATAGTCAGGATCGAACTGGGTTTCTGACGTTGTAAGGCAACAAGTCTACCACTGTGTCACTGTGCCGCCCTGAAACACACCTAGTGTTTTGCTACAAGTACGTTTGGGTGGGGGGGAGGGGGGGGGGACGACAGATTTTGCACTCATTGAATTGGATATTGATTTGGATAGGACTACATTTTAAAGTATTGTTGCCGTTATCCTGAAGCATTCGGAGGATGACCTTGATAACACTATTCCCAGAAGTGGTTTTACTAAAATATTTCAATCAATATTTTTAATGATTAAATCCAGGACCTGAAATTACTTCAGGGTAAATAAAGTACTGTTGGATAAGGTCACCTTTGCTTTGTCATTCCAATCAACCTTAAACTTCCCTGTAAATAAGGGACAATATAAACCAGTGAATTCATTTGAGGAGAATATGGATCTCAGGGAATTCATTTAATAGAGCAGGAGAAACGCTCTCACGAGCCGCACGTTTGTTTGATCATCAGAATTCCTTGCTTGCCAGTCCCTTGGGGGTGAGGATGATTTGATTCCAATTTGGTGTGCGGTTGATGGCTGCTCGTAAATTCTTTTAACATGGGGAGCACGGTGGCGCAGCGGTAAAGTTGCTGCCTTACAGTGCCAGAGACCCGGATTTTATCCTGACTATGGGTGTTGTCTGTACGGAGTTTGTGACCACGTGGGTTTTCTCTGGGTGCTCCGGTTTCCTCCCACACTCCAAAGACATCCGCGTTTGTAGGTTAATTGGCTTGGTTATTGTAAATTGTCCCTAATGTGTGTGGGATAGCATTCGTGTGCAGGACTTGCTGGTTGGCATGGACTCGGTGGGCCGAAGGGCCAGTTTCCGTGCTATTTCTCTAAAATTAAAACTAAATGTGTTGGCATCGACTTGCTACGGATGAAAGCAAAAATAAACACTGGGTTTTAACCAGGGCCAGCAGGTGGCAGCAAAGGCCAATAGTGCCCCAAGTTAGATTTCACAGCGAGATTAGTGGGTGATGCAGCATGGAAACAGGCTCTACGGGAATACACAGATGCAATCCAGGATCTTTCTCGGGTTCAGTTTGAAATATTGTGCATTTCTAATAACTGTGGGGCTGGTGGATGTAAGGCGATGCACAGACCACCAGCTGATAAAGAACTTTGGTGTGGTTATGTGACACAGAGTTATACTGCATGGAAACAGGCCCTTCAGCCCACCTTGTCCATGCCGTCCAAGTTGGCAAACTGGGCTAGTCCCATTTGACTGCATTTGGCCCACATCCCTCTAATTCCCATCCATGTATCTGACCAAATGACTTTTAAACATTACAATTTAATCCACTTCCATAGGTTCCTCTGATAGCTCATTCCAGATATGGACCTCCGTCCGAGTGTAAAAACTGTTCTGAGGTTCTTCTTAAATCTCTCCTTTCTCACCTTAACCCAACACCCTCTCGCATTAGAATCCTCTGTTCTGGTAAAAAGACTGAGTGTTTACCTTACCCATGTGCCTCAAGATCTTGAACACCTCAATGAGTTTACCATTAAGCCGTGTGGAAACGTGCCCTTCAGCCTACTGAGTCCACGCTGACCAGTGAACCCACTACATTTGTTCTATCCTACAGGTCAGAAGCGATTCACAGAAGCCATTTAACCTACACACCAGCATGTCTTTGGAATGTGGGAGCAACCAGAGATAACTCACGCGGTCACAGGGAGAACGTACAAACTCCGCACAGATAGCACCCATAGTTAGGAATGTACCCGGGTCTCTGGTGCTGTAAGGCAGCAACTCTACTGCTGCGCCACTGTGTTGCCTCTTCTGTAACCTCTCGGGTTTAATGATGGCTGTCCTGTAGCTGGGTGACCTGAACTGCTGACGGTCACGGTCAGTGTGATGTCCTCACCTGTGCTGGCTCTTTGAGAGAGCTCTCCAATTAATCCTACACTCATGCTCATTCCTTACATAAATATATAGATATATATCTGTAACTATTACCTTTTTCAAATATTTATTCAATTCTCCAATGATTAAATTAACTTTCCAATAATCTTCTGGGAAGTCACTTTAGAAAATAATGATCCTTTATTTGTGGAAGGTTGTGAGGAGAGGAAGGGTTTCCCAGTGTTACAGGGAATTGGGATGCTCTCTGCATACTGACTCTGAACCATGTTTTAATGAGGTGAGGGCATCACAGCGATAGAGTTGCTGCCTTACAGTGCCTGCAGAGACCCGGGTTTGATCCTGACTACGGGCGCTATCTGTACAAAGTTTGGATATTCTCCCCGTGACTGCTTCGGTTTTCACCGAGACATTTTGTTTCCTCCCCCATTCCAATGACGTACAGGTTTGTAGGTTAATTGGTTTGGGCTTGTATACTTGGTATAAGTGTAAATTGTCCCTAGTGTGTGTAGGCTTGTGTTAATGTGCGGGGATTGCTGGTCAGCGCGGACTCGTGGGGCCGAAGGGCCTGTTTCCGCGCTGTATCACAAAACTAAACTATTATTCTGACACATTAGGGAACAGGAAACCATTCGTCATTGAGTAGTACAGCACATCATGTCCATGCCGACCAAATTACACTTCTGTGTTAATCCTGTTTGTCCACATTCGGATGATATCCTACTAACTCAGTGGGTTGAGCTGCATCTCTGGAGGAAATGGATAGGTGACGATTCGGGTCCAGGAGAAACATCACCTATCCACGTTCTCCAGAGATGCTGCCTGACCCGCTGAGTTACTCCAGCACTTCCTGTATTTTTCCTTTGTAAACAAGCATCTGCAGTACCTTGTTTCCTCCTTCTATGTTTTGCCTAGTTAAGTGTCTCATCAACATATTGATTATATTTGATTCCATCAACCCCTCTGACAGTCAGCTCCTGATATCAACAAACTCTGTAAAAAAAAAACTTTTCACTTACATCTTTCAATCTTCTTCCTCTCACCTCAAATCTATGCCTCGTGTTTTTGAAACACCTACCACAGGGAAAAGTTGCTTCCAGGCAGCGAGAGGTCGTGAACGGAGCCGCACTGTTTGGAGGAGCAGTGAGTGGAACCAGGTCCAATGGTCAATTTCAAGGGCATTGGATATGTATTGCAGCAAGAAGAATACAAGTAGTTTACAAGGAACACCTCATCCAGGGCAAGACGAGCCAACACCAAGGGGGTCAGAATGAAGTGTGTTTCAATTGAGTTCCAGGTTGAGCCAAAACCATTTAGCAGTAGGATCCAGGTCAATATGTAGACCAGGGTTGTGAAGAGGAGGTTAGAGCCTGGTCTGTTTATTTGATGCACAGTGTAGCATTTGGCCAATGTGATTTGCATTTAGATCTGGCCGCATTCAGAGAGATCCGCCACCCTGTATGAGTTGTAGAGGGAGGGGGAGGGGGAGGGGTTGGGCGGTGGAGGGGGAGGGGTCAAGAGGTGCAGGGGGAGGGGCTGGGAAGTGGGGAGATCAAGAGTTCCTGACCTCCAATACATCTGTGCTGAGTTTGCACCTTCTCCCTGTAGCCGCATGGATTTCCGTTGCATGCCTTGCTTTCCTCCTATGACCCTAAGCTCCGCTGTAAATTACCCCTAATGTAGGAGAGGGGGCAGCAAAATCGATGGTTGGGCTTGGAAGGTGTGTGTTGGGCATGGGTTTGGGGGGGGAGGGGGGGGAGATGGTGTGGGACTTGGATTCAGGGGGTGGGGGTGATGGGTGGGTTGGGCTTGGGTTGAGGGGGGGGAGTGTTTGGACTTGGGTTGAGGGGGTATGGTTGATGGGGGGGGCGGGGTTGATGGGATGTTGTTTGTGGGGGTGAGATTGATAGGAATGTGAGGGTGAGGAGATTTTGGGGGAATGGGATAAATGTGTTTGTTCTGCGACAAATGGCAGTGATCAGCTTATCTGAATGGCCTCTTATGTGTCATTAATGAAAACTAAGATGCAAATGGATATGAGGCCTCAGCAGATGGGATACCTCAGTCACCTGCTCAGAACGAGAGGTGCTGAGCTAGGGAGATTACCACAAAGCTGCCAATATTGACTTTGCTATTTTCGCTCCTTAACTATGATGGATCGCTCTTGTTTAAACCTTGATCTGGCAGTGTTTACTCTGCTACTCTCTCTCAGTGAGTGCTGCTGACCTTTGGTGTCTGTGGAGACTGTGAGGGGACAAACAGAGCCCCCTCACAGTTCAAACAGGGGCTCTGTTTGAATTCCAGATCTGAGCTGTTGCTCATTCATGTACGTTCCAAATGATGGGCGTTTCAAGGAGCAACTAGGAGGTGGCAGTGGAGGGATAGTCCCAGCAGGGAGCAAATACTTACTGGGTGGTCCCCATCCTACCCCTTCCATAAGTCCACAATCAGTTCCTTGGTTTTGCTGGTGTTGAGGGCCAGGTTATTGTGCTGGCACCATTTGGTCAGTCGGTCGATCTCTCTTCTATACTCTGGCTCGTGCCCATCAGTGATATGTCCCACGACAGTGGTGTCATCAGCGAACTTGATGATGGTGTTCGCACTATGACCGGCTACGCAGTCATGAGTATAGAGTGCGCACAGAAGGGGGCTGAGCACGCAGCCTTGAGGTGCTCCCGTGCTGATTGTTATCGAGACCGACACAATTCCAGCAATTCGAACAGTCTGTGGTCTGTGAATGAGGAAGTTGAGGATCCAATTGCAGAGGGATGTGCAGAGACCCAGTTCTGCGAGTTTGGCAGGGCTGCCAACATTGGGTGAGAGTTGGGAGTGAGAAATTGCGAGAGACCAAGACCGAGGGAGCGTAGTGACCGGGGGGGGGGTGGGGGGTGGGGGGAGGAGGGTGACCCTTCCCATTAGTACGGAACGTTTGCATTTTTCAGCTTGAAATTGTGCAATATGGTGCATAATGTAGCGAGTCTTTTAACTTACACTTGAATGCAATATACATGCTTTAAATTGGATTGGAGCATTTTTGAAAGGGTGGAGGCTGTGCGATCACTGGCCTTGGGGGTACCCGGTGAGGGAGTGGAGCAACCGAGTGGGGAGAGGGTGTGGAAGAAGGGGGTCCCCCCTCCCAGGGTAGAAACCTTTTGAAATTTGATGTCTTAAAATCATGTTTTAGTGCACTGTAGAAGTATGATTTCAATGTTTTTTGTATGAAGTATTTTTAAGAGGTAACCTTTTAAGGGGTAACATTATCCACACAAAGAGTGATCGGTGTTTGGAACAAGCCGCCAGAGAAGGTAGTTGAGGCAGGGACCATCCCAACATTTAAGAAAATGTTAGACTGATACATGGATAGGACAGGTTTGGAGGTATGGACCAAAAGTAGGCAGCTTAGCTGGGACATGTTGGTAGGTGTGGCCAAGTTGCACCGAAGGGCCTGTTTTCACACTGTATCACTCTATTACTACATTATACCTCCACCATGCATGAATGCTTCAAAATCAAGTGATCGAGTTTTATTGCCATATACGCAAGCATAGAAACATAGAAAATAGGTGCAGGAATAGAGCCAGCACTGCCATTCAATATGATCATGGCTATTCATCTAAAATCAGTACCTCTTTCCTGTTTTTTTTTTTTTCCCCATATCCCTTGATGTCGTTAGCCCCAAGAACTAAATGTAACTCTCTCTTGGAAACATCCAGTGAATTGGCCTGCACTGCCTTCTGTGGCAGAGAATTCCACAGATTCACAACTCTCTGCGTGAAGAAAGTTTGTTCTCATCTCAGTCCTAACTGGCCCCCCCTTTATTCTTAAACTGTGACCCATGGTTCTGAGCGCCCCCAACATCGGGAACATTTTTCCTGCAGTTACAGTAAGTGAAAATCTAGCAGGCAAGCAGGATGCTTTCACCAACCACCCCCATTTGAAGTCCACTATCTTCCACCGTATCTACTCAGTGCTTGGTACTTACTTCATGCAGCCACTGGTTGTCCTCCAGGATGCACTGAGCCGCAGCCTGATCCATGCCGGTCAACTGGGCAAATTCGGCACAGAGACTCTCACGGCAGCGGCGCAACGCTTCGACGCCTCCGACGGCCCGGGACTCTTGCACTGAGGCTGCTCCATGGCCGGAGCTGCAGTGAGCGACTCGCCAGCCCGGCAAACACTCGCCAGCCCCGCTCCCCGTCCGTATCTGCTCCTGCCGCTGCTTCTGCTTCCAACACCCGCGGCCCATGCAGTTGATATGAGTTTTGAAATTTTCGTTGATCACAGACTTTCTCACAACAGAGCGAGAGAAATTTGTGATCAGCGTGAGAATTTGGTGAAATGCGTGATTCTCACGCTCAATGCATGGGAGTTGGCAGCCCTGCCTCTCTAACCCCCTCTTCCTCTCCCCACTTCCCTCTCTCCCCCCCTCTCTTCTCTCCCCCTCTCTCCCTCTCTCTCCCCCCTTTCTCTCTCTCCACCCCCCCTCTCTCTTTCTCGCCCCTCTCTCTCTCTCTCCCTCCCTCCTCTCTCTCCCTCTCTCTCTCTCTCCCTCTCTCCCCCCCTCTCTCTCTCAAACTCTCCAACTCTCTAACACTTCTTTAAAACTTTTCCAAAACTTATGTAAACTTTTTGAAATGTTTTTCTCTCTCTCTCTCCCCGCTCTCTCTCTCTCTCCCCCCCTCTCTCTCTCTCTCTCTCTCTCTCTCTCCCCTCTCTCTCCCCCCCTCCCCCCTCTCTCTCTCTCCCTCTCCCCTCTCCCTCTCTACTCCCTCTCTCTCCCTCCCTCTCTCTCTCTCTCTCTCTCTCTCTCTCTCCCTCTCTCTCTCTCCCCCTCTCCCCCCTCTCTCTCTCTCTCTCTCCCCCCTCTCTTTCTTCTCTCTCTCCCCCTCTTCTCTCTCTCTCTTCCCCCTCTCTCTCTTTCTCCTTTCCTCTCTATCTCTCCCTCTCTACACACTCTCCTCTCCCTTTGTCTCTCCTCTCCCTTTTGTATTCAGTAGTTTCACAGATAATGATCAGCACAGTGGTGCAGTTGGTGGACCCACTGCCCCTCAATGCTAGAGACTCAGGTTCGATCCTGACCTGGGGTGCTCCATGTGCAGAGTTCGAACGTTCTCCCAGTGACTGCGTGAGTTTCCTCTGGATGTTCCAGGTTCCTCCCATATCTCAAAGATGTAAGGGTCTGTAGGCTAATTGGCCAATGTCTATTGGATGCAAAAGTGGGATAGCATGGGAAGAGTGTGAATGGGTGATCAATTGATGGTGTGGACAGTGAACCGTTTCCATGTAGAATCTCTCAACTAATTTAAACAATTATCTTGTTTCATTTTGTCATGGAAGGATTAAACTGGTTATGTGTAGGAAGGAACTGCAGATGCTGGTTTAAACTGAAGATCGGCATAAAATGCTGGAGTGACTCAGTGGGTCAGGCAGCATAGTTGTGGGGAAAAATAGGAGACGTTTCAGGTCAGAATCCTTCTTTAGACCCTGGTTATGTTGTCAAGCAGAAAATGTCAAGTTCCAATTTATATAGAGACATTGAGTTGTAGAGTACAGAAACATGCCCTTTAGCTCACCATGTCCAATCTGCCTATCTATGCTAATCCCATTTGTCAGTGTTAGGCTTATATTCCCTCTCTTCCTTCCCTATCCAAGTACCTGTCCAAATGCCTTTTGAACAATGTCATTGGAGCTGTCTTCCCGCACCTCCTCTGATATCTCGTACCACTCTGTGAAGACTTGCCCCTCAAATCTTCAGGTTTAATCTGAAGATGTTGAAATGGTGCTGAAAATAGCTGATGAAGCATACACTGAATCTGCAAAATAATTAAATGTTTAAATTAAAATCAAACAAGCCTGCTGAGAACAAGGTTAATTAGAATGAGAATCAAAATCAAGCTTGTTCCTCAGTGCCACTGTTGTTCGTAGGGACGCAGTGAGAAATATATCGAAGGGTTTTTGAGTGCAGCATTCCGCATGGAAGTGGAAACAAAGAACTGCAGATGCTGGTTTATACCAAAGGTAGACAAAGTGCTGGAGTAACTCAGCGGGTCAGGCAGCATTTCTGGAGAAAATGGACGGGTGACGATTCGGGTCGGGACCCTTCACAAGACCAGAATGTCCGACCCAAACGTCACCCATCCTTTTTCTCCAGAGATGCTACCTGACCCGCTGAAGTACTCCAGCACTTTGTGTCTATCTTTATTCTGCATGAAAGTCCCGATAACACAAGGCAAACCTACTTGTGACGAGCAGATTGCAGAAGGGAGATATCACCAAACTCTAGTGTCAGAAACATCAGTTACATTTTTTAATAGAATCCAAATGTCACAGACAGTTAAATGAAAGCGGCTTCACTATATCTCACGCCCCTCCTGAGTTCTTCCTTATACCAATCTCTACTAAACACCTGACATTTCTGTCAGTCAAAGCCAAGTCCTCTGCTGCCTGGGTGGTCTCAGAGGACACTAATGTGTGATGCAGGCAAAGGCTATTCTGACAGTAGATTTGTGTTGCGTGCTGTAAAACAGGTAGCACCCAGATAAGAGGCTTGAACCCTGTCGAATAGCGTAACAGGACAATACATCAGTAAAGGTAGTGTCTGTCCTACTGCAAGTCATCGGTGAACTGAAATAGAAAAATAAATGAATTGTGGAGATTTTAAAATGTACTCTGACCAGATATGAAAGTAAAGAACCTTTTGCATTCCACTGGTCTGTTCATCTTATCTGCAAGTTACCGCATAGTTTGGACTTCACTGGCGGAAGAGTACAGACTCCTGAATTAAACTCCTGAACAGCCTGTTGTGGCACTGGTCACGTCGCCTCTGCAACGTGCGTCAAAACACAGAGTGCTGGGGTAGCTCGGTGGAGGAATGGTTGGGTGACATTTTGGATCGGGACCCTACTTCAGACTTCCGGCAGTTCGGATCAGCCTACCATGTAGGACGATATTAGCCCTGCCGCTTTTAATGAATTCAGACTTCAGGCAGTCCCAACATAGAAACATAGAAATTAGGTGCAGGAGTAGGCCATTCGGCCCTTCGAGCCTGCACCGCCATTCAATATGATCATGGCTGATCATCCAACTCAGTATCCCGTACCTGCCTTCTCTCCATACCCCCTGATCCCCTTGGCCACAAGGGCCACATCTAACTCCCTCTTAAATATAGCCAATGAACTGGCCTCAACTACCCTCTGTGGCAGAGAGTTCCAGAGATTCACCACTCTCTGTGTGAAAAAAGTTCTCCTCATCTCGGTTTTAAAGGATTTCCCCCTTATCCTGAAAAGTTGTCTGTCCATTCGCTCCATAGATGCCTTGAACCTTTGTGTTTTGCTCAAGATTTCATCGTCTCCACCATGTATATAATAATAATAATAATAATTTAAAACAAACTTGCCCCACGCTTGTCCTTTAAGGTTTGCACCTCTCATCTTAGAGCTATCCTCCAGTCTTCAACATTAGCACCCTAGGAATAAGGTTCTGCCTGTCAATGCTATCTCTGCCTGTCATAATTTTATATACCTCTACCAGGTATCCCCTCAGCCTCAGACTCTCCAGAGAACATAATCTGAGTTTGTCCAACCTGTGCTTGTAGCTAATACCCTCTAACCCAGGCAGCCTGTTGGTAAACGTCTTCTGCACCCTCTCCAAAAAAACAACATATCCTTCTTACAATGGAGTGACCAGACCTTTTTCCAAAAGATGGAACGGGGAAATATAATTATTTTCTATCATTAACTGGTTATTTAGCAGAAATCTTTATTGTAAGAATAGAACAACGTGCCTGCTGTGTAGCTTCAACGGATCAATGGCTTTGATGGTTTAGCTCGCAGTTGACCAACTGGCTGGGGCTGACGTGATCAAATTCACGGACTTACAGCTGGGACCCCCTCATTAAAAGGGTTTCACTAATTGGAGCAAAGTAATCCTTTGTCACAGTTCAGGGGAGGCACTGAATGAAATGCTTGCTTCAAGATGGGGGGGCAGACTGTATTCATCAGCTGCAGAATAACATCCATTGATTGGAACCAATCTCAAGACTGTCTGTTACCTGGCAACAGGCTGCCTCTGTCTATTTCATGCAATCTGCCAGCTTGTTCCTGGGTCAGGCGAGGCAAAAATTCACCATAGATCCTGCGTGAAGTTGCTATCCAATATATCTATTACAAAGATCCACACATAATGCTGGAGTAACTCAACGGGACAGGCAGCATCTCAGGATAGAAGGAAAGGGTGACATTTTGGGTGGAGACCCTTCTTCAGACTGAGAGTCAGGGAAGAGGGAGACGCAGAGCTATGGAAGGGTAAAGTGTGAAAATGAGAGATCAAAGGGGATGAGAATCAAGGAAAATGTAGAATAGATCATTGTTATCTAGGGGAAGGTGGCAACGAGGCATACAAAGATAAAATGTAATCAGGAGGGCGCTCCAACTGTTCGGAGAACTAGGATGGGGGAGGGATGGAGAGAGAGGGAAAGTAGGAGTACTTTATAAAGTCTGGTAGAGTTGATTCCAACTTACTAGAGATACAGAGATAATGTCTGAAGAAGGGTCTCGACCCGAAACGTCACCCATTCCTTCTCTCCAGAGATGCTGTCTAACCCGCTGAGTTACTCCAGCATTTTGTGTCAACAGAGATAATGTTTCAGGTCTGGGCCCATCTCTGTGAAGGCAAAGCATGTGCCAATGTCTGTAAATTGAGCTCCATGTAAACTGGAATCTTCACGAGTCAAGAGGGGTCATTTGTCATCTGCACTAGGAGCACAACATAAAATTCTTACTTGCTGCAGCTTTACGGGCACATGAACATAACGCTACACAGTGGTGCAGCGGGTAGAGCTGCTGCCTCACAGTACCAGAGACCCGAGTTCGATCCTGATTTTGGATGCTGTCTGTGTGGAGTTTGCACTGTGACCGCGTGGATTTCCTCCAGGTGCTCTGGTTCATTCACACATTCCAAACACGTGCTGGTTCGTAGGTTTATTGACCTCTGTAGAATTGCCCCAAGTGAGTAGGGAGTGGATGAGAAGGTGGGATAACATAGAACTAGTGTCGAAGGGTGATCCACATGGACTCGATGGGCCGAAGGGAATGTTTCCAACACTGTATCTCAAAAAAAACTAAATATTTTCAATAGAAGCAACAATACAACAAATTAAATCAGTAGGGTAGATAGCCAGAGCACGATATTTAAGAGGGATCTTCAGACGATGCCCTTGGTGGCTAAGATAATATGGGGTATGGAAGAAGGTGGTAATATTACTTAAACCAAAAGCCATCTCACAATTTGCCAACACTGCCAGGCTCGAAGGAATGAGAACTCCTGAGCTGTACCTAAAAATCTAGCTGGGTTTCTCCTTTTCTCTGAGTTGAAACATTAACTCTGCTTCCCTCTCAAGCTGCCTGATCTTAGCTTAGTTTGGAGATATAGCACAGACACAGGCCCTTCAATAAAGCAGACAATACAACCAATTAAACAGTAATTCTAGATAGCCACAGCAGGGACAATTTCCATTTGCATAAGCCAATTACCCTACAAACGATGTACGCCTTTGAGTGTGGGTTAAAAAAGATCAGGTGTCAGATCTTTACGGTAAACCAAAATCTCACACTCCATACAACAGCATCCATCGTCAGGAATCGAACCCGGGTCTCTGTAAAAAAAGGCAGTAGCTGGGTTGCTACGGCACCGTGCCCCTGATCATTCCATTTCTCTGTTTCCCTCTCCAGCTGCCTTTTTTCTTAGCTTAGTTTGGAGATATAGCACAGACACAGGCCCTTCGGCCCGCAGACTCTGCACCAACCAGTGATCCCGCACACTAACACTACCCTACACACACTAGGGACAATTTCCATTTGCACCAAGCCAATTACCCTACAAACCTGTACGCCTTTGGAGTGTGGGAGGAAACCGAAGATCTCGGTGAGAATCTTTGCGGTCACGGGGCGAATGTACAAACTCCATACAGACAGCATCCATCGTCAGGATCGAACCCGGGTCTCTGGTGCTGTAAAGGCAGTAGCTTTACTGCTACGCCACCGTGTCCCCTCTATTGCCCACTGCTCTGTTTCAGCTTCCATGGCTTTTTTCCACCTTTCATTTGCCAGCAGGGCTTTGGATTAACCATTAAGCAAAACTGAACACTGAATAGGGCATCAATTTCAGGGGGGGTACCCCAGAAATGGTAAATGGATTCCGGCACAAAAGAAATCACTTCAAACTTGCTCCATAATCCTCAAAGTTTCTGAGTTCATTATTTCCTTTTTACAAAACTAAACCCATATTTTGCCATCTTACTGTTATCTCTCTGGTTTTACATTTCACAAATCCTCATTTATTTTATGGTTTACCTATTTGTCTCCATTTCTGACCTTTAGCCACTTGGGGGCACCAAATCTTTTAAGTGCTTAGGGCCGCTATGGGTTGCTTAATCCGGCTCTCACTTGCTAGGCTTTACCCCCACCCCTGCCTCTTTCCTTTCAGTTTTCTCCCTGCACAGATGCTGCCTGATCTGCTGAGATCTTCCTGCACCTTGTGTTTTGCTCAAGATTACAACAGCTGCAAGCTCTCGTGTCTCCACTTTCTCACCAGTACGTTGTGTAAATTCCTTTAAATTTCCTTTCTTTCTGATAACTTGATTATTTTCAATGGCATTGTAGCAATCAATTAGGCCATTCAGTCCAACTAATCAAGAACAGCTTCTCCAGGGACCATCCAGTGCAACCCCCCCCCCCCCTCTGGATCTGCCGCAATTCTTTTAAACGTCTCCCTTTTCGAAGCTATTGAAGGAGCATTATAAAGCAGAGGTGTGTGCCTGAAGACTCCTCGTCTGACCAAGCTGTGATTGCCTTCTCCTTGCCAAACATTCCTTCCCTACATTGTGACTGAGGTTCCTTCCAACTTCAAACTTGCATTGTTTACTCTGTAACGCTGAAGGCTGAGGGAAGGCCTGATAGGAGTATGTAACATTATGAGAGGCGTAGATAGGGTAGACAGTCAGAACTTATCTCCGAGGGCGTTAATGTCAAAGACGAGCGAGCACATAGCTTTAGGGGCAAAGTTTCACACAAAGGGTGGTGGGTGGGTGTGTGGAACAAGCTGCCAGAGGAGGTAGTTGAGGCTGGGACTATCCCAATGTTTAAGAAAACAGGTACATGGATAGGACAGGTTTGGAGGGATATGGACAAAGCGCAGGCAGGTGGGACTAGTGTAGCTGGGACAAGTTGGCCGATGTGGGCAAGTTGGGCCGAATGGTCTGTTTCCACACTGTATCACTCTATGACTCTATGAGATATGTGGGCAGGTTTTGTTACCCAGAGGGTGCTGGGTGCGTGGAACACACTGCCTCTGGCGCAGTGACATTTGTGAAGCTTTTAGACAGACACATGGATATGCAGGGACTGGTGGGATATGGATCCTCTGCAGGCAGAGGAGACTAGTTTATCTTGACATCATGCTAGGCACAGACATTGCGGGCCGAAGGGCCTGTTCCTGTGCCGTACTTTTCTATGTTCTACATCCTGTATTTTGAAAGTGCCCCACACCTCACTTAGTCACCCGTGTCCGTGGCGTGTACTTTTCAGGAAAAGCAGCCTTGCCAAAGTGAAAATCAACTGCTCGCACCGTGCTCTTAAAGCAAGGTCAGGGACATGATGCAGAGATGGACGTAGATCAACAGAGAAATAACAAACAATATTTCTGAATGCACTCTCAACAAGAAGTTCAGTTTATTTTAGATAAGTTTAGTTTAGAGATACAGCATGGAAACGGGCCATTCGGCCCACCCAGTCTGTGCCAACCAACGATCCCTGCACACTAGCACTATCCTACACACACTAGGGACAATTTACAATTATGCCAAGCCAACTAATCTACAAACTTGTACGTCTTTGGAATGCAGGGGGAAACCGGAGATCTGGGAGAAAATCCATGCAGGTCATGGGGAGAACATACAAACTATGTACAGACAAGCACCCGTAGTCAGGATCGAACTCAGGCTTCTGGTGCTGTAAGGCCTTAAAAAAATGGAAAGGAAAAAGTAGATGAAAAAAAAACCCCCGTTCCACTCTAAATGATCCCAAATGTGACATAATCTGGAGTGACTAAGAGTATATGTACCAAATGAATATTTTTTCTGTTCATGTGAGAAGTCCTGGGCAAACCTCCCAGAGCTGAACACAAAGAAAGCATTAAAAGAAATAGAAATAGGAAATAAGGCAAGCGCTGGTCCAGGAATAAAAATAAAGAGGAAAGATCTGTTAAGAAAATGTGCAAAGTGGCCAATCATAATCCCTGCCATAATTCTTTGGTGATAATTAGAAACAGGAGAGGATTGGAATGCAACCAACGAAGTAGAAGTCTTTAAATAAGTGTGATGTCAAAAACCGCTGGCCGCTGAATCCGACTTCTACCCTCCTTTACGTATCAAAGAGTTCTGTGGCAGAGGGAGTGTGGAACACAAGGTGGGAGGGAATCGACAGAGATTCATGGAAGCGGAACCTTGCCGAATCTCCCGACGGGAGACTGACGAAGGAAAAGACCTTGGAACCGAGATTCTGGGGAGATAGTGTGCTCAGTTGTCAGTGAGGTCCGTGCCAAAGTAGTGATTAATTCTCACCATGGGGTGTTGTCCAAGGTGAAGTCGGAGGAAAAGGGGGAGGGTTTCTGTGAGTGGGAAAGAGAGACGACAGATGGAGGAATAAAGTGCTGGAGGAGCTCAGTGGGTCAGACAGCATCTGTGGAGGGAAAGGATGGGTGACATTTCAAGTCAGGACCCTTCTTCAGACCCTATCAAGTTGGACGCAAGTACAAGAGGTAGAGCAAAGGGGAAGATACAGAGTGTAGAATATAGTGCTCAGATTTGTGGTAAGGAGTCATAGACAATGTCCAATGTCCTCAATGGGTCTGAGAAAGGCACGAGGAAGCACTGGAGCAAACGTGCAGTTCGTGTCCTGGCTCTGACTTCCATTCAGAGTTTGTTTGTATAAAACGTCCAGTGTGCCCGGTGTGAAATCTCCTCAGTGGATGTGTGGTTGGCTCCGTAATAATGGAAATCCCAATGACTGTGCAGGTGTTAACATAGAAACATAGAAAATAGGTGCATGAGTAGGCCATTCGGCCCTTCGAGCCTACGCCGCCATTCAATATGATCATGACTAATCATCCAACTCAGTATCCCATCCCTGCCTTCTCTCCATATCCCCTGATACCTTTAGCCGCAAGGGCCACATCTAACTCCCTCTTAAATATAGCCAATGAACTGGCCTCAACTACCTTCTGTGGCAGAGAATTCCACAGATTCACCACTCTCTGTGTAAAAAATGATTTTCTCATCTCGGTCCTATAAGACTTCCCTCTTATCCTTAAACTGTGACCCCTAGTTCTGGACTTCCCCAACATCAGGAATAATCTTCCTGCATCTAGCCTGTCCAACCCCTTAAGAATTTTGTTCAAGAAGGAACTGCAGATGCTGGAAGATCGAAGGTACACAAAAATGCTGGAGAAACTCAGCGGGTGCAGCAGCATCTCTGGAGCGAAGGAAATAGGCGACATTTCAGGCCAAAACCCTTCTTCAGACTGATCTTAAGAATGAGGTGCTTTAACCCTTAAGAATTTTGTAAGTTTCTATAAGATCCCCCCTCAATCTTCTAAATTCTAGCATGTACAAGCCGAATCTATCCAGTCTTTCTTCATATGAAAGTCCTGACATCCCAGGAATCAGTCTGGTGAACCTTCTCTGTACTTCTTCTATGGCAAGAATGTCTTTCCTCAGATTAGGAGACCAAAACTGTACGCAATACTCCAGGTGTTCAAGAAGGAACTGCAGATGCTGGAAAATCGAAGGTACACAAAAATGCTGGAGAAACTCAGCGGGTGCAGCAGCATCTATGGAGCAAAGGAAATAGGCGACGTTTCGGACCGAAACCCTTCTTGAGACAACGTCGCCTATTTCCTTCGCTCCATAGATGCTGCTGCACCCGCTGAGTTTCTCCAGCACTTTTGTGTACCCGCAATACTGCAGGTGTTGGCCGTGTCGTGCTGAAATTCAAGAGAGGCGCGGCGAATGGATTAAAACAAAGAGCCTGAAATCTCAGTAAGGGCGTCATCTCGGCTTTATGCTGCTCCAGAGAGCAGAATGTAGGCTGCATCCTCCTGCCGTTCTCAAAGTAAAGCAGGAGTGGGCACAGATCCCAGTGCTCCAAACCCTGCCTGGCAAAGTGCACCCGGCTACAATGAATCATGTCTGAGTTTCAGGTCTGATATGCTCAGCTCTCTCCGCTCACTTTGCCTAAAACGTGTGCAGCTTCCACAGAGAGCGCAACTGAACAAACCTTCGCTGAATCAAAACTCTGACGGGGACCACACTTGATATCCACTCTTTGCATACATACCTCTGTGTAAGAAAGAACTGCAGATGCTGGTTTAAATTGAAGGCAGACACAAAATGCTGGAGTAACTCAGCGGGCCAGGCAGCAGCATCTCTGGAGAGAACGAATGGGTGACGTTTCGGGTCGAGACCCTTTTTCAGACTGATGTCAGGGGAAGGGGTAGGACAAAGATAGAATGTAGGCGGGGACAGTAAGACTAGTGGGAGAAGGGGGAAGGGGGAAGGGATAGAGAGAGAAAGCAAGCGTTATTTGAAGTTAGAGAAGTCAACTCCCCCTCCCATTCCCAATCTGACCTTTTTGTCCTGGGCATCCTCCATTGTCAGAGTGGGGCCCAGCGCAAATTGGAGGAACAGCACCTCATATTTCGCTTGGGCAGCTTACACCCCAGCGGTATAAACATTGACTTCTCTAACTTCAAATAGCCCTTGCTTTTTCTCTCCATTCCCCTCCTCCTTCTCAGTTCCCCCACAAGTCTTACTGTCCCGTTGAGTTATTCCAGCATTTTATGTCTACCTATGCATACCTCTACTGCATCTCTGCTCAGAACCTAAAATGCTGGAGTAACTCAGCAGGTCAGGCAGTATCTGTGGAGTAAATGAATAGGCAACGTATTGGGTCGGGATCATTCTAAAGTTTGATGAAGGGTTCTGAGCTGAAAAGTTAACTTTTGATTCCCTCCACAGATGCCGATGCCGCCTGACCCACTGAGTTACTCCAGCACTTTGTATTTTGCTCAAGATTCTAACATCTGCAGCTACCTTTGTCTCAGTTCCGAACCTATTAACTTCCCACATGCTACTGTATTGTTGCATTATGGAAAGTTTAAGTTATTGAAATTTCCATCAGGATTCAGGGACAGTTTCTTCTTAGCTGTTATCAGGCAACTGAATCATCCTACCACAACCAGAGAGCAGTGCTGAACAACTAGATACCTCTTTGGTGACCCTCGGACTATCCTTTATCAAATGTTGTTGGCTTTACCTTGCACTAAACATTATTCCCTTATCATGTATCTATACACTGTAAATGGCCTGACTGTAATCATGCATTGTCTTTCTGCTGACTGGATAGCACGCAACACCTCGGTATACATGACAATAAACTAAACTGTGTTTCAAATGGTGGGATATTCACTGAGGATGGTATTGATGTGGTCATAAGAGGTAACATCAGTGTTTAGTTTTGTTGAGAGATACAGCGCAGAAACAGGCCCTTCGGCCCACTGAGTCCGCGCCGACCAGCGATCCCAGCACACTAACACTCTCCTACACACAAGGGAAAATTTGTATTCTTTACCGAAGCCAATCAACCTACAAACTCGGAGTGTGGGAAGAAACCGGAGCACCCGAGGAAAACCCAAGTGGTCACGGGGAGAACGTACAAACTCCGTACAGACAGCATCTGTAGTGGGGATTGAACCCGGGTCTCCGAGGCAGCAATCCGACCGCTCCACCACTCTGCCGCCCTCTCTGGGAGCAAGAGTGAGTAATTGTTCTCTCTGGGAACATGGAAACCTGGAAAATAGGGAAAGACGGAAAAGACCATTCAGCCCTCGAGTCTGCTCTGCTGTTCATGGCTGACAGTCTGTGTCAGTACCATTTATGTAAAGCATTCCCATCAAGAATGTTGTGGCATTTTGGCGAGCCCGGAACTTGTTGAGGTGGGGGCGGAGGGCTACAAAGGTAATGCCCCTGTCCCACTTAGGAAACCTGAACGGAAACCTCTGGAGACTTTGCGCCCCACCCAAGGTTTCCGTGCAGTTCCCAGAGGTTGCAGGTGGTTGCCGGAGGTTGCAGGTAGTCGAAGCAGGTAGGGAGACTGACAAAAACCTCCAGGAACCGCACAGAAACCTTGGGTGGGGCGCAAAGACTCCAGAGGTTTCCGTTCAGGTTTCCTAAGTGGGACAGGGGCATAAGTTCTCTATTGAGGACCAACCCCTGACCAACCGTCAGGGGAGCTTGTTATAACACGACAAGGGCGAGAAGGGGGGAGAGGAGTGGAGGGAGGTTCGGGTTAGAATGCACTTCCTGGCGGAACTGACCCGAAACGTCACCTATCCATCTTCTCTGGAGATGCTGCCTGACCCGCTGAGTTACTCCAGCACTTTGTGTCCCTAAAAATCCTGTCCATCCAAACTTTGGGAATGTATTACCATCTACGCTTCTGGTGGTGCTGACAATGATTGTAACTGGAAGTTGAACTGCAGCCTCTCTCCACCTCTTATCTGGCTGAAGGACACAGCTGGTGTTTGCTCAGCAAATCCTCTGATTGTAATCCCTTAATCCTGACCAGGACATCTCCAGTTGAGTTAAATTTAGTTTATTGTCACGTGTACCGAGGTACAGTGGAGAGATTTTGTTGCGTGCTGACCATTCAGCGGAAGGACTAAACATGATTACAAGGGAGCCATCCATAGTACACAGATGCATGATAAAGGGAATAACGTTTAGTGCAAGATAAAATCAATGAAGTCCAATTAAAAATAGTCTGAGAGTCTCCAAAGAGGTAGATCGTGACTCAGGACTGCTCTCTGGATGTTGGTAGAATGGTTCAGTTGCCTGATAACAGCTGGGAATAAATTGTTCCTGAATCTGGAGGTGTGCATTTTGATACATTTTGATACATTTTGATATCTTGCCTGATGGGAGAGGGGAGCAGAGGGAGTGGCCGGGGTGAGACACCTCCTTGAATGTGGTGCTAGCCTTACTGGGGCAACGTGAGGAGCAGAGTTTTATCTCATTGCAGAAGGGAGTGTTGCGAAGGTTTGGAGATAATACTTGAAACTGGAAGATTCGATCAATTCCTGCCCCTCTCCCACTGGCTTTCTCGGTAAAGAATGTTCCAGAGCGGACCCGAATCTTTAATGTTTAATAATCCCACAAACGATCCTGCCCTGACGTAGATTTGCACGTGATTTGGAAGATGGTCATCTCCAAAGCCATATCTGGTGTCCCCAGGTTGGGTGGGGCCCTCCCCTTTCTGACCCTTGCCCTGTGAACTGTGCCCAAGGAGTCGGATGACAAGGGTCAACCATGATGCCCTCATCGTGATCAATTCCCTAGATGGTGATTCTAAAACCAGAGGGCACAGGCTTAACATGAGAGGGGAGAGATTTAAGAGGGACCTGAGGGGCAACTTTATCACTCAGAGGGTAATATGCATTGTGAATGAGCTGCCAGAGGAGGCTGTAGAGGTGGCACAGTGGCACAGCAGTAGAGTTGCTGCACTAAAGCGCCAGAGACCCGGGTTTGATCCTGTCTGTATGGAGTTTGCACTTTCTTCCTGTGATTGTGTGGGTTTTCTCCGAGTGCTCCGGTGTCCTTCCACATCCCAAAGATGTGCAGAATTGGTTTCTGTAAATTATCCCTGGAGTGTAGGATAGAACGCGTGTACGGGGCGAATGCTGGTCGGCGCGTACTCGCTGGGCCGAGGGTTCTGTTCCCATGCTGTGCCACTAAACTAAACTAAACCAAACCAGATAAACTTATGACTTTTAAAAGACTATTGGACGGATATATAGAGGGGGAAGGGGTTTAGAGAGAAAAATACAGAAAAGTGCTGGAGTAACTCAGCAGGTCAGGCAGCATCTCTGAAGAACATGGATTGGTGATGTTTTGGGTTGAGGCACTTCTTCAGACTCCAGCACTTTGTCTTTTCTTTGTAAACCAACAACTGCAGTTCCTTGTTTCTAGGGTTTAGTGGATATGGGCCAAATGTAAGTAAGTGAAAGAAACATAGAAACATAGAAATTAGGTGCAGGAGTAGGCCATTCGGCCCTTCGAGCCTGCACCGCCATTCATATGATCATGGCTGATCATCCAACTCAGTATCCCATACCTGCCTTCTCTCCATACCCCCTGATCCCCTTAGCCACAAGGGCCACATCTAACTCCCTCTTAAATATAGCCAATGAACTGGCCTCAGCTACCCTCTGTGGCAGAGAGTTCCAGAGATTCACCACTCTCTGTGTGATCTAGTCCAATATGCCAACTTAGTCGGCATGGACAAGGTGGGCTGAAGGGCCTGTTTCCATGTTGCCTAGAATCGAATGCCTGGTGCCAGTCATCATGGTTGGTGCACAGATTATTGGAACAACAAATCATTTTATAAAATAAATAGTAGCAGCTGTACATGCAGAGAATATTCTGTGTATCGAGTAATGAGTTATTGATGTTTCAACTGTAAAATTAGCAATCTGTGGTGATAATGTGTCGGCGAGGTTTGAAATAGCCAAGGTTTTGAGTAATGTTTCCTGCTGCACATATTTAAGTCCCAGTCTTTCACCAGTGCAAATAACATGGGCACAGTGAGAATATTTTGCTGCACACCACTCATCTCCTGCATTGTTGACTGGGTCTGTGCTTAGAATGGATGAGAATCTATTATCTATAAATTAGTTTAGTTTGGAGATACAGCCAGCAAGCAGGACCTTTCAGCTGCCAAGTCCACACCGACCATCCCACCCATTCACACAACTTCTATATTTTCCCACTTTCTCATCCTCTCACTGCACACTACGGTCAATTTTACAGAGGCAAATTAACCCACAACCCACACGTCCTGGAGCACCCGGAGGAAACCCACACAGTCACAGGGAGAATTCGCAAACTCCACACAGGCAGGTGCTGAGGTCAGGATCGAACCGGCATCTCTGTTGCTGTGAGGCAGCAGCTCTCTCCGCTGCGCCACTGTGCCATCCTAAATACAGTTTCCCCACAATAGTGTGTGTGTGTGTGTGTGTGTGTGTGTGTGTGTGTGTGTGTGTGTGTGTGTGTGTGTGTGTGTGTGTGTGTGTGTGTGTGTGTGTGTGTGTGTGTGTGTGTGTGTGTGAGTGTGTGTGTGTGATGTGAACTGTATGTATGTATTGGTCTGCACCAGTCATAAAAACAAGAGACATGAAACAAAACGTTTGTGTGTGTCACAGTATGTTTATGCAAGACCCATCATGTGTGTGTTTGCCTCTGTACTCCAAATTTGAGTTGACAATGTGTGTAGGAGTGTGTGGTTAAAGTGAGTGAGAGATGTTAATACGATTTTATAACTGTATTTCATCATCAGAAATTACAGGAGTGTTTATTGGTCTCCCCCAGTCATAAAAACATAAGAGACATGAAACATGAAACGTGTGTGAGTGTGTGTATACAGTGCCCTCCATAATGTTTGGGCCAAAGACCCATCATTTATTTATTAGCCTCTGTACTCCACAATTTGAGATTTGTAATAGAAAAAAAAATACATGTGGTTAAAGTGCAGATTGACAGATTTTAATAAAGGCCATTTTTATACATTTTGGTTTCACCATGTGGAAATTACAGCAGTGTTTATACATAGTCTCCCCATTTCAGGGCACCATAATGTTTGGGACACTGCAATGTCATGTAAATGAAAGTAGTTATGTTTAGTATTTTGGTGCATATCCTTTGCATGCAATGACTGCTTGAAGTCTGCGATTCATGGTCGTCACCAGTTGCTTGGTGTCTTCTCTGGTGATGCTCTGTCAGGCCTGTATTGCTGCCATCTTTAGCTTATGCTTGTTTTTGGAGCTAGTCCCCTTCAGTTTTCTCTTCAGTATATAAAATGCATGCTCAATTGGGCTCAGATTGGGTGATTGACTTGTCCACTCAAGAATTGAACATTTTTTAGCTTTGAAAAACACCTTTTTTGCTTTAGCAGTAGGTTTGTGATCATTGTCCTGCAGTAGAATGAACCACCGGCCAATGAGTTTTGAGGCATAGGATGTGTCTATACATTTGAGCAGATAGGATGTGTCTATACACTTCAGAATTCATTATGCTACTACCATCAGCAGTTGTATCATCAATGAAGATAAGTGAGCCAGTACATTCAGCAGCCATACATGCCTAGTCCATAACACCCCCACCACCATGTTTCATAGATGAGGTGGTATGCTTTGCATCTTGGGCAGTTCCTTCTCTCCTCCATACTTTGCTCTTGTCATCACTCTGATATAAGTTAATCTTTGTCTCATGTGTCCACAAGATCTTTTTCCAGAACTGTGGTTGCTCTTTTAAGTACTTCTTGGCAAACTGTAACCTGGCCATCCTATTTTTGCAGCTAACTAGTGGTTTGCATCTTGCAGTGTAGCCTCTGTATTTCTGTTCATGAAGCCTTCTGCGGACAGTGGTTATTGACAAATCCACACCTGACTCCTGAAGGGTGTTTCTGATCTGTCAGACAGATGATTGGGGATTTTTCTTTATTATAGAGAGAATTCTTCTGTCATCAGCTGTGGAGGTCTTCCTTGGCCTGCCAGTCCCTTTGTGATTAGTAAGCTCACCAGTGTTTTCTTTCTTCTTAATGATGTTCCAAGCAGTTGATTTTAATAAGCATAAGGTTTGGCTGATGTCTCTAACAGTTTTATTCTTGTTTCGCAGTCTCATAATGGCTTCTTTGACTTTCATTGGCACAACTTTGGTCCTCATGTTGATAAACAGCAATAAAAGTTTCCAAATGTGATGGAAAGACTGGAGGAAAGGTGCTGAGAGCGCTCTTATACCTGCATTAAGGAGGCAATTAAACACACCTGAAAAGGCATGTGTCTCAAAATTATGGTGCCCTGAAATGGTGGGGGGGGAGGGGGAGAGAGAGACTATGTATAAACACTGCTGTCATTTATACATGGTGAAGCCAAAATGTATAACAATGTTCTTTATTCAAATCTGAGAGTGTGCACTTTAACCACATGTGATTTATTTTCTATTACAAATCTCAAATTGTGGAGTACAAGGGCAAATAAATAAATGATGGCTCTTTGTCCCAAACTTGGAGGGCAATGTATATACAATGTGAGTGAGTGTGAGTGAGTGTGTGTGAGCGAGTGTGAGTGTGAGAGTGACAGTATGTGTGACCCAGCAGTCTGCCACTGTGATTATACAAAACCCTGCGTGCACTCAGTTCTCGTCACAAATTGAGCTAGCGGTGGTTCCCCGTCAATGCTCCACCCCCTCCATTTATTGAAATCAGTCTGCATTCGCGAAATGGAATTGGTGGCATGATTTGAATGCTTGCACTTTCATTCGAGCAGTGATTCTCGTCTGGGGTGGGAGGTATGTATAGGAGAGTATGGCCTTTAATACACCCACCCACTGACCCACCCACCGTCCTGATGATGACTGTCTTCCTGTGGAAGTTTGCAGCTGTATAAGCCTGTAGATGCTTGCACAGACTGCGTGGTGTTTGGAGTGTGAGTAAACCCAGCAGCCGGTCCGTCCACTCCCCTGTCCCACACAGCTGCTGTGGTCAGGGCCGGCGCTGTACAAAGCCCTTCCCCGGCTCAGGTGGGTGATCCAGACCGACCGACACGGACATGCCTGGCAAGACCGTGAAGCTCCGAGCCCTGGTCATCCTCCTCACCATGCTTCACCGAGCCAGGAGGAAGAAATACTTAAGGTAGAGAGTGTTTGATTTCCAGTTTGATGAATGAAAGTTGTTCATTGGTGTGGCTTGGCGGCGCAAATCTCAGCAACGCCGTTGCTGCCGTTAAAGTGGAAAGAATGGTCTGTAGTACTTGATCCCAGACAGGCTTAGGACATCGGCGTTTTGTCCCGTGGATAAAATAAGTATTCAGGTCTCCGGTGTTAAACTATGAAATATATCTATAAGAGACTGTGTAAATCCTGGAGTTGGCCCGATTTCGTTCATTGAGTTGTACAGCTTGGAAACAGACCCTCGGCGATTTAAATATAGAAGTTAGGAAGTTGTTACAGTTGCAGCAGACGTTGGCGAGGCCGCCCTTGGGGTATCATGTTCAGTTTTGGCGATACTGATCTGGGGAATATGCCTCTCTAGCTGGAAAGAGTGCAGAGGATGTGCCGGGACTTGAGGGCCTGAGCAGTGGGGAGAGGTTGGGCAGCTAGGGCTTTATTCCTTGGAGCACAGGAGGCTGAGGACTGATTTTATAAAGGTGTATACAATCATGAGGGAAATAGACAGAGTGAACACAGATTCCCCCCCCCCCCCCCCCCCAGGGTAGGGGAATCAAGAAGTGAAGGGTATAGGTTTAAGTTGAGAGGGGAAAGATTTAATAGGAATCTGAAGGGCCATTTTTCTTTCAAACAGTAGGTGATTGAATATAGAACGAGCTGCCAAATGGGTACAAAAGAACATTTAAAATACGTTTGGACAGGTAGGTGGCTATGAAAGATTCAGAGGGATGCAGACCATGGGCAAATGGTACAATATTAGATGGAGCATTCTGGTCGGAATAGATGAATGGGGCCGAAGGGCCTGTTCCCGCCCTCTATGACTCCTTGGAATTTCATGGAGTTATGCAGCCTGAAACGGGTCCTTCAAATCCAAGTCCAACCATCAATTCCCACTGAGTCCCTTAAGCCCCTGTCCCGCTTAGGTGACCTAAACAGCAACCTCTGGTGACCTTGCCCACCACCCAAGGCTTCCATGAGGTCACTGGAGGTTTTGGTCACTCTCCCTAATGGTCGAAAATGGTTTCCACATGGTCGAGGCTTCATCTAGGTTGCTGCTATTTATTCATCATGATTAAAACCGACCTCGACTAAATATAGGTTGCAGATTTAAAAATCGATCATTTTTTTAGTCGCAGTTCTAGTCGAAGCCGGTTTTCTTCATAGTCGAGGAAGATTTTCAACATGTGCGTGGTAGGTGGTAGGAGGTTGCAGGTCACCTCGACCTTGATATTTTTTTTTTGGGTGGTGGGCAAGGTCACCAGAGGTTGCTGTTTAGGTCTCATAAGTGGGACAGGGGCTGTAAGCCCCTGCATTCTCTCAACTGTTCCTTCCTGCACCCCCCCCCTCCCCCAGCCCCCGATTCTATCGCCTACCTATTCACTCAGGCCAAGTTACAGTGGCCAGTTAACCCCTATATCTATGGGATGTGGGAGGAGACCGAAACATGCAGAGGAAACAAGGCCACAGGAAGAACATGCAAACTCTGCACTAACAGCATTGGAGATCAGAATTGAACTGAAACCTTGTAACTGAAGGCAAGCTTAAGCAGCAAATTACTGTAGAGGGTGTTATGCTTTAACCGAGAGAGGAAAGTGAAAAATTCTTTGAAGTTCTATGTTTTTGAGAAGTTTATTTGTTCACTGATGATTGAATATCCTGACCAGAAAGACCTGGAATTAATCGTTTCTAGTCGAAGGTAATGAGAGTGACAGAAATGAGAAAATGAGATGAGGTTTTCAATCGATCTCCTGAAATATCTTCATGTGGAAAAAGCAGAACATAAGCAAGCGGGAAACAACCTTTAGGATGGTGGTGTTGCAAGCATCTTGGAGTCCGGGTTGTGATTTTTTTAAATTGTGGAGAGTGTTTCTTTCAATGCCACACGAAATGGGAGCAATGAAGTGCTATTTATGCTCTGAATGGTTTGAAAAATTCTGCGGCCAGCTTATTACCTTGACTTGGTGCCCATTTCAGGAGAAAACTGGCTCTTGAATGTCCGGGGAAAAAAATATTAAGTATATAGTTTAGGGAATATTAACTCTTTGCTGACTTAAATCACCGCACCACTTGAAGCGCTGGTTGGTTTGAATGAGGGAACGTTTGTGGAGATGTCGAGAGGGTTAATGTTGCAGCACAGAAACAGACCATTCGGCCCACAATGTGTGTGTCCTCCGGCCCAGCTTGCCCATGCAGATTAAGGTGCCCAATCTAGGTCCCACCTGTTTGTGTTTCTGCCATATCCCTCTAAAACTTTCCTATCCATGTACCTGCCCAAATGTCTTTTAAATGTTGTTCATAGTTTCTGCCTCGACTCTCTCCTCTGGCAGCTCATTCCATATACCCTCTGTGTGGAACAAAAGTGCCCCCTCAGATTCCTATTAAATCCTTCCACTCTCATCTTAAACCTATATCCTCTGGTTCTTTGTTTCCTCGGGCACCTGCCCACACCAGCACCCAATAGAAGGAGTCACGCAGGGGGTGGTGGGTTTATGGAACAAGCTGCCAGAGGAGGGAGATGAGGCAGGTTCACTGACAACATTTAAAGGACATTCGGACATATTCATGGATAGGAAACATTTGGTGAAATGGGCCAAACACTAGCAAATTGGACTAGCTTGGAAGGGGCATCAGGGTCGGCTTGGACTAGATGGGCCAAAGGGCCTGTTTCCACACTGCATAACTCTGACTCTCTGTGCTTTGTACTGATGGTATCTTCCCGAACTGTTGCTCACACCTACACCTTCCCACATTGGAGAATTCTGCGACATTTATATTGATGTTCCGGCTATTACATTTTAATGCTGAAACGTGGCATAAATTATTTAAAATGTGATCCTCCTTCCTTATTTTGCTCATCTACCTCAATATTAGGTTAATCCCCCTCCCCTTCCTCCTGCCCCCTTGTTTTTCAAATGACTTGCTTTTGTTTTGTGGTGTCTCTTTTAGAATTTTGCATGTAATTTAATGGCATCAAGGGGTATGGGGGGGGTAAAGCAGGATCGGGGTACTGATTCTGGATGATCAGCCATGATCATATTGAATGGCGGTGCTAGCTCGAAGGGCCGAATGGCCTACTCCTGCACCTACTCTCCATGTTCCTATGTATAATTTATTTTCTCGTGTGTTTGTCTGGATCTGCAACTGTGATGCTGCTCAGTGAACCTGTGCCTCACCGTTCTTGTGCAAATGACAATAAACTGGAACTTGATGTTCTATTGGCGTTGTTCCTAATCCCCCATTTTGCTTTGCTTTGCCTTTGTGTTTAGTCCTGCAATGTGGCTTCACTTGCATCAACAAAAGCTTCTCTTGTTCCTCGGCACAGACCACCCTGAGCTGTGAAGTATACGACAGCAGCAGGGTTTACTGCCAGGCTCACAGTTCATTCCATTCATGTTTGCGAGACCAGGGTCAACGTTCTGGATCCCACCATTGCTTCTAACGTTGGTCCCTGTGCCACGTTTCCACGGACGCTCTGTGCCCGAGGAAACAACTTCCCAATCTTAGAGCTATTCCCACCCGTAGCTATCGTGTATGTGCGCCCCAGCGTTGGATCATAGGCCTTCATTGACATGGGTGGCATGGGGGCGTAGCAGTAGTGTTGCTGCCTTGTAGGGAGGAGACCTGGGTTCGATCCTGACTATGGGGGTTATCAGTACGGAGTTTGTACGTTCTCACCATGACCTGCGTGGGTTTTTTCTGGGATCTCCAGTTTCCTCCCACACTCCAAAGGTGTGCAGGGTTGTAGATTAATTGTCTTGGTATAATTGTAAATTGTCCCTAGCGTGTGTAGGTGGCATTAATGTGGGGGGATTGCTGGTCGGGGCGGACTCGGTGTGCCGAAGGACCTGCTGTGCACTGTATCGCCAATCTAAACTAAACTAGAATGGAAAGTGTTCAACAGTTAACCTGCACAAAATGTACCTTGGCAGTACATGATCCAAGAGAGCACCAATGTTATAATGACTCAACATTTTTGTTTTTGGAACCCCGTTTATCACTAATCCGCTCTTCTGTATTCTGGATATAGTTCCAAGATGTGGGTGGAGAAATCGGAGAGAGTGGCAGAGCTTTTGAGAAAGTGGTTAATAAAGAACCCACATTTCTGAACTAAATAAGCCACAATATCTTGAAGGCATAAACCACCAGATTTGGGTTGATTCCCCAGCTACTATCTGTTTACCGACTGGTCCTCCCATAAGCTAGGGTGTAATCCTGATCTCCCAATTTATCTCATTGCAGACTGAAGACTTTAGTCTTTAGAGATACAGCGCCATCGGCTCACCACCATGTGTCAACCAGCAATAATCTTGTATACTAGCACTATCCTACATACTAGGGATAATTTTCATTTTTTTTACTGAAGATAAATTAACCTACAAACCTGTACGTCTTTGAAGTGTGGGAGGAAACTGGAGCACGCGGAGGAAATCCATGAAGTCACAAGGAGACCGTACAAACTCCATACAGACAGCACCCGCAGTCAGGACTGAACCTGGGTCTCTGGCGCTGCAAGGCAGCAACTCGACCGCTACACTGTGCAGCCCTTGTGCTTATTTTTAATCTGCGCCTTCTCTATTAATGCTACAACTCTGTAATAGCATTATTCTGCACTCTGGCGTTTTTTTCTTTGTACTTGTGTGTAGTTTGACTGTATTCATGTATGTATGATTTCACTGGATAGCACACAGTTTTTTTCCCCCACTTTTTCTCAGTACACTTCACAATAATAAACCAATACTAATAGAGTTTAAAAGAGTTTGTGCTGAACCTTTATAAAATACTGGTCCAGCCACAACTACAGCTTCATGTTCACTTCAGGTCACCGCATTAGAGGAAGGATGTGATGGCATTGGAGAGAGTCCAGGGGAAATTTAGGCAACAATCAAACGCTTTTGAGTTCTTCCAGCTGTTTTTTTTTTGCTCAAGGTTTCAGTATCTGTAGTCTCCAGAAGGGATTTACTGGAATGCTTCCTGCGACAAAGGTCTACAGTTGCAAGGAGGGATATGAGATGTTGGATGTGTTTAAGAAGGAACTGCAGATGCTGGAAAATCAAAGGTACACAGAAATGCCAGAGAAACTCAGCGGGTGCAGCAACATTTATGGAGCGAAGGAAATAGGCAACGTTTCGGGCTGAAACCCTTCCTCAGACTGATGGGGGGTGGCTTTGTCCCCATATGCCTTGATTCCGTTATCCCTAAGCGCTATTTCTAACTCTCTCGGTGGGAGTCTGTTCTAATTGATGGAAGGTTGAAGACTAGAGGGAACAGGTACAAAATAAATGGGAAGAGAATTCATAGCGACATTAGGAGAAACCTTTCATACACAGTGCATGGCTGGTATCGCAGATGAAATGCCCACAGATGAGGTGGACGCAGTTTCTATTGTGGCCTTGAAGAGGAAATTGGATAAAGAAATGGTGGAGAAAAATTGGTACAGCTATGGAGATAGGTGGTGCGGGGGGGGGGGGGGGGTTTCTCTGGGGAGAAGGAATGGGGGACGTTTTTTTAGTCGCGACCCTTCTTCAGACATGTATGTGTATATGGATAAACATACATTTGTGTTTATAAATATATATGTATGTATATATATATGTGTGTGTATATATATCTATATATATGTATGTGTGTGTATATATATATATGTGTGTGTATATATATATATGTATGTGTATATATATATGTGTATACATAACTACACATAAAACCAAACCAACAATAATATTGCAAAATGCCAACCAATGCTCCCAAATCTATGTAGTTCAAAGCTTATTACCGAGTCTCAACAAAAAGTTGGGCAACAAATCCTGGCTCTGGCTGTGAAGTTCACATCCCAGAAAGCAATTAGGAAAAATCCCAGAGCAGTTCAGCCTGACTAGAAGTGCTCTATAAGCGTATGAGTTAGTAGATGAACAAAAGTAGGAGTAGGCCATTTGTCCGCAAGTGCGTGCTAACCACTCTATGAGATTAGGCTATCTGGCCTCACTCTCCTGTTCTATCCCCATATCCCTGGATTACTTTTAATATTTAAAAATCTATCATTCACTTAAATATTCTCAGCAATCGTTTGGGCGGCAGGTGGCGTAGCGGAAGAGTGGCTGCTTTACGGTGCTTACAGCTCCAGAGATCCGGGTTCGATCCTGACTACGGGTGCACTCTGTGCGGAATTTGTAAGTTCGGCCGCGTTTCGTTGTCTCTGTACTGTACACTGACAATGACAATTAAAATTGAATCTGAATCTGTGGGTTTCCTCCAGGCGCTCGGGTTTTCCCCCCCCCCCCCCCCCCCCCCCCCCCACCACCAAACCCAAAGACTGGCGGGTTTGTAGGTTAATTGGCCTGGTGTATAGGAAGGGCATGAGAGCATGGGATATTAAGGACCTTGTGTGAATGGGTGATCGATGATCGGCGTGGACTCGCTGGGGCTCGTTTCCATTCTGTATCTTTCGATCAATCAATCAATCTTTCAATAAATCACAGGCTGACAATATTGGAGAAAAGCCTCTGTACTCTTGCCGTTGATTGCTCTTACAAAACGGGGCAGCCTGCCAGGATGACTCATTCCAGAATCAATTACAAAGCAAATAGAAAAACTGAATATGTAAGAAGGAACTGCAGATGCTGGTTTATGCCAAAGGTAGACACAAAATGCTGGAGTAACTCAGCGGGTCAGGCAGCATCTCTGGAGAGAAGAAAAGGGTGACGTTTCGGGTCGAGACACTTCATCCAGATTTTGTGTCTACTTTCGGTGTGGAATGAAGTGTCTCAACCCAAAATGTCACCTATCCCTTTTCTCCAAAAACAGAATATAGTTAGACAGGTAAGAGACTAGCAAAGGTTTAGTGCGATGTGGGTCACATTACAAGGAAATGGGAATAGCTTTGATGGCTCTTGGTCGACATTGTGCTGGGTGAAAGGGCCTGTTTTCATGCTGTATAACTCTATAATGCTGGAATACAAAATTGGATTGGGCAGAATTTATGAATGGGGGAAAAAAATAAATCACATTTGACAAATCAATGTTTTCTGAGGATATCACTACCAGGAGTATTTTGGGTGAACTAGCCCAAACAATGAATTTGAACTTTCAAAAGACTTTCAATAAGATAGTATTAAATAAAATTAGAATGGACAAAATGGAATAATACACTGAATGGAATGAGAATTGGTCAAAGACTCATGCCGGGGCCCTGCTAAGCTTACACCAGTGATGGGATCACGGACAATAATCCAGAGGTAGACAAAAATGCTGGAGAAACTCAGCGGGTGAGACAGCTTCTATGGAGCGAAGGAAATGGGCAACGTTTCGGGCCGAAACCCAAAGGGTTTCAGCCCGAAACGTTGCCTATTTCCTTCGCTCCATAGATGCTGCCTCGCCCGCTGAGTTTCTCCAGCATTTTTGTCTACCTTCGATTTTCCAGTATCTGCAGTTCCTTCTTAAACAATAATCCAGAGGTGTTGATGATACAAAGCCAGGTGGAAGTGTGGGTGTGGGGCAGGTGCCGAGGAGCTTCAAGGGGATGTAGACGTGTAAGTGAACGGACCAAACCCTGACGGTGGTGGAAGATGGAAACATGGAGTATTTTTTAAACAGTAAATGATTGTAAGGATAGACGTAATTGCTGGAGTAACTCAGCGGGTTAGGCTGCACCTCTGGAGAGAAGGAATGGCCAACGTTTTGGCTCGAGACCCTTCTTCAGACAAATCACTGATGAAGGGTCTCAACCCGAAACGTCACCCATTCCTTCTCTCCAGAGATGCTGCCTGTCCCGCTGAGTTACTCCAGCATTTTGTATCTATCTTCAGTTTAAACCAGCATCTGCAGTTCCTTCCTACACAATGATTGTAAGGAGTTGATTTAGACACAACACCCTGACAATCAGCTTGCGGATAGAGCAAGCAATTGGGAAGTCATCAGGACAACTGATCAATGGTTTCCAGCTTTCTCTCCTACTATCTCCCAATCTCTGGATTTGTTCTACAATACATGGAATATTGGGCGTTGATGCATTATCTTCATCACCATCTTCCTTAATGCCCGCTGGAACTGGGAATGTAATTTCTCCCGTCCTAATGTTCTTCACACACACACACACACACACACACACACACACACACACACACACACACACACACACACACACACACCAGACTGTTGCTACTCTGGCATTTCTGGGCATTCCCTGCATGTTCAATAAAGATGGGCATTTAATGTTTGTGGATTAGAGGTTATTAACTATAAGGGACAGTTAGACAAACTTGGGTTATTTTACTTTGGAACACCAAGGCTGAGGGGAGACCTGATATAGAGGCATCGATAGGGTAGACGGGTGGTACCTTTTTCCCAGGGTGGGATTGTCAAAGACTAGAGGGCATAGCTTTTAAATGCCCTTTAGGTGCAGAGGGTGCAAAGTTTAAAGGAGATGTGTTGGGTACTTTTTATTTTGCTCGGAGAGTGGTGGAGGCTTGGAACATGTTGACAGAGGATGTGGTGGAGGGGGGAAAATAAGCTAAAACCACAATGTGATTAGAAGCAGCACGTTTTTACAAGGGCGCGCCTTAGGGAAAATGGGGTTACGATCAATTTTCTGGGAACACATTGCTCTGTAATGCAAGAGTATACATTGGAGTATTCCAGATGAGAGATGCAAAAAGCTGTAGTATCTCAGTGGGCCAGACAGCATCTCTGGAGAAAAGTAATAGGTGACGTCTTGGGTCAAGACTGTTCTTCAGACAGTCGGGGGAAATGAGAGATATAGAAGAAATGAATGAACGATATGCAAAAAGGTAATGATGATAAAAGAAACTGGCCATTGTTAGCTAGACAAAGAGACTCAACAAGACGACTATAAAGCTAGTAAGACTTGGGGTGGGGGAGTGATGGAGAGAGGGGGGGATGCAAGGGTTTCTTGAAGTTAGAGGGATCAATATTCGTACCACTGGGCTGTAAGCTGCCCAAGCAAAATATGAGGTGTTGTTCCTCTAATTTGTGTTCGGCCTCACTCTGACAATGGAGGAGGCAGGCCCAGGACAGAGAGGTCAGTTTGAATGGGAAGAGTAATTGAAATGTTTGGCAACCGGTTTATCAGGGATGTCCAGGTGGACTGAGCTTTCTAGCTTCCCTTCCATGAACAGTGGCTCAGTCATCCTCTATTTTAAGATTTTCCCAGTCCTCGGACTTGCTGCTCTTTCGGGCAATGTTTTCCTCTGCCTTGTGAGATGCACAGTAAGAAGACTGGCAGTGTGAATGAGCCACTGGGTCGTACAAGCCCACACGCTGTCCTATCACTGAGCAACACCTGCCACCTGCTGGAGTCGCAGTGGGACTGCAGGATAAGCCAGTTCAGTGGTTGAGTGAATTTTGCAAGCAAATGCAGATGCTGGAATCATGAGAAAACACAAAGTGCTGGAGGAATTCAGCTGGGTGGGCAGCGTCTGTGGAGGGATGGACATGTCGGGACCCTTTTTTTTTCAGACTGTTCAGTGTAGAATGGGACTGAGTATTGTGTGTGTGAAAGAGGGAAGTGTATGGATGCAAACACAAGGAACTGCAGATGCGACAATCTTGAGTAAAACACGAGTCTGATAAGAGTCCCAAACTGAAAGGTCGCCTACTTGGTTTCCACTGCATGATCTTGTTGATGCCTCTCGGTTTCCACTGGTACCATTTACCGATCTTAATCTGTGCAGATAGGCCTCTTGGGCAGGGAAACTAAATGCATTTAAAAGACATTTGGACAGCTACATCGATAGACAAGCTTTAGATGTATTTGGGTTAATGGAGACAAGCTTAGATGCGGAATCTTGATTGGCATGATTTAGAGATGCAGCCTGGAAACAGAGCCCTTTGGCTTACGGAGTCCCCGACGACCAGCGATCACCCCATACACTAGCACTATCCTACACACTTTAGGGACAGTTTACAATTGTACCGAACCTACAAACCCGAACTTCTTTGGAGTGCGAGAGGAAACAAGAGAGAGCCCACGCAGTCACAGTGAGAACGTACAAACACTGCACAGACAGCATCCATAGTTAGCATTGAATCTGGGTCTCTGACGCAGTAAAGCAGCAACTCTACCGCTGCACCACCGTGCCGCCCGTGATCAAGTTGGGTTGAAGACCTGTCTCTATAAAGATTGATTGTTCTGAAGCATTTTAATCTGAAAAGCCAGCCAGCGATGGCGCTCTGGGTAAACGAGTGGATGGGTCTGAGGGAGAAGGCAGACAGAGGAACGGATCAGATGGGAGGTGACCTTCCTGTGGTAATTCAGTCTGTGTTGTGGTTCAAAGTCCCTGATGTCCAATCCCAAGGGCAGTGTGTGTTTGGCAGGTCAACTGCAGCTCTCTCAGACGGCCTGTGGAAGAGGAGGGAGTAAAAAAACATGAACACTTGAGACCCATTCATTTCACCTGCATAATTTAAACCACATTCTGGGTATCTTGGAAAATAGGAGGAGGAGGAGCCCTTCGAGCCAGCACTGCCATTCAATACGATCGTGGCTGATCATCCAAAATCAATATCCTGCCTGTTATTTTCCAAACGTTTAACATTTTCCATACTTCATTTTGGATTTGTCAGCCTGCTTCCCTGCCACACTTTGGATGCTGAAGATGCAACTTGGCAGCACCATTTAATAATCTGACTAGCTCATATATTGCAGTTACCAATTATGTGTTAAAAACATAGATAGTGCTGGAGAAATTGAACGGGTCTCTGGAGGGAAATGAGCGGGCAGTGTTTTGCGTCAGGACCCTTCTTCAGGCTGAAATAGTTTTGAAGATCAGATACCACAATTATTCTTTGTATGAAACAATTGAGGGCTAGTCTTTTACCTTAGTGTCACTCTGTCATTGTAACCCCATCCCCCTTGTTTCTTTTAATATCTAGAAATCTATTCTGGTAAACATCTCCCGCACTCTCTCCAAATGCTTCCTGTAATGGGGTGACCAGAACTGCATGCAATACTCCAAATGTTTAGTTTACTAAGGTACGTGAATCAAGGTACAGTGAAAAGCCTTTTGTTGCAAGATAGTCAGTCAGCAGAAAGACTAAATATGATTACAATCGAGTCATCCACAGTGTACAAGTGCATGATAAAGGGAACATCGTTTAGTGCAAGGTTAAGTCTGATTAAAGATAGTCCGAGGGCCTACAATGAGGTAGATAGTAGCTCAGGGCTGCTCTCTAGTTGTGGTAGGATGGTTCAGTTGCCTGATAACAGCTTGGAAGAAACTATCTTGAATCTGGAGGAATGCGTTTTCACACTTCTGTTCCTCTTGCCTGACTGGAGTGGCCTCAACAAAGTACTTTAAAGCTGCACATACCATTTACCATTCTATTTGTTATATTTGTCAAATGTATTGAAAACTAACCAGTACCAATGAAATTCTTATGTGCCTGGAAAGCTGCAACAAGGAAGAATTTCTTTGTCCCGAGGGTTTTGATGGTGAATTTGAGACTTCAGCAATGTGGAGCACCTAGTAAAACTGCAACAGCCCAGATTCAATCCCAAACTCTGGTGCTGTTTTTGTGGAGTTTGCATGTTCTCCCCGTGACTATGTGGGCTACTGGGCTTCCTCTGAGTGCTCTGGTTTCCTCTTAAATCCTCCAAAAAATGTACGTCAGTAATTTGATGATGTATTCTGTACGGGTGTCAGGGGTTATGGGGAGAAGGCAAGAAAATGGAGTTAGGAGCAAAGATAGATCAGCCATCACTTATGAACTTTAAATTGACTATTGAGTGCATCCGAGTGGTAGAATCTGGCAGGAGTGTGGGGACAATAAGGTGGGTTGGGGTAGGATTAGTGTAGATTAGGAGCGTGATCACTGGGAACTTGTGGAAGAGGTAAAAGTTTTTAAAAATCACTGAGGTAAGAGGACTAGTCCTATGTGAGACCAGTGAGTCATCCACATCAGAGCTCTAGCTCTCCTCTGTTGTCACTCTGACTATGGACTGTTCCACTGCCATTATCTAAACGCTCCAATATCATGACCTCCTCTCAACACGCATACGCTTCTCTCTCCAACACTGCTTTCTTATCGAAGGAAACAATTCAATTTTTGACCGTCGCTGATTGCTGTACACAACATCCACAAAACACTCGCAGCCTGTTGCTCTCACTCAGTGGTCCATTTCTGGACAGCTAGAGGAATAAAATGGTGGGGAATCGGCTTTCTACCGCAAGGCAGTTGATTTGTTCAAGCTGAGGACCTGAGAAGTTTTAAAGGAGAACTTCAGCACGCGCGCGCGCTATGGACCAAATGCAGGCATCTTCCTAAAACAACATCCTTTAATTCTATGGTAGACAAAAATGCTGGAGAAACTCAACGGGTGAGGCAGCATCTATGGAGCGAAGGAAATAGGCGACGTTTCAGATCGAGTCCCTTCTTTACACTGTGGGGGTTGGGGGGGGCGGGAAGAAGAAAGGAAAAGAGGCGGAGACAGTGGGCTGTTGGAGAGTTGGGAATGGGAGGGGAAAGAAGGAGAAAGTAGGGACTACCTAAAATTGGAGAAGTCGATGTTCACACCGCTGGGGTGTAAACTAGCCAAGCAAAAGATGAGGTGCTACTCCTCCAATTCATAGTGGGCCTCACTCTGGCCATGGAGGAGGCTCAGGACAGAAAGGTTGGATTCAGAATGGGAGGGGGAGTTGGAAGTGCTGAGCCACAGGGATATCAGGTTGGTTATTGCGAACCGAGCGGAGGTGTTGGGCGAAGCGATCGCCAAGCCTACACTTGCTCTCACCAATGTAGAGCCCTTTAATTCTATAGTCTTTCTGCGGACTGGTTAGCACGCAACAAAAAGGCTTTTCACTGTACCTCAGTACACGTGATAATAAACTAAACTAAACCAAAACTATTTCTGTGCTAGGTACACAAAAATGCTGGAGAAAGTCAGCGGGTGCAGCAGCATCTATGGAGCGAAGTAAATAGGCAACATTTCGGGCCGAAACCCTTCTTCGTTGCCTATTTCCTTCGCTCCATAGATGCTGCTGCACCCGCTGAGATTTTCCAGCATTTTGGTGTACCTTCGATTTTCCAGCATCTGCAGTTCCTTCTTGAACTATTTCTGTGCTATGCAGCTTATAACTTCCTGTTCCGAAGGGAAGGGTTCTATGGTCTGTGCCAAGGCAATTTGGCAATCAAATTGGTGAATGTAACAACAATAATCAAAGTACCGCACTAATTAAAATTGAAGTAATATAATTGCAAGAAAAATAGTTTCATGCTGATGTGTACAGTCCATTTGAAGCTGCCTCACTGAGTGCATCGCAATGAGTAATATCCTCCCTGCTGAACCGTGCCCGCAGGGAACTCTTCTGAAATGCAGCTATGCTGCCTGTGCGGCTCATTTACATGTTTATTGAATTTCAGAAATTCACTTTTCCTTTTGAAGCCAGCTAATTTATCCAAAAATCCACGGTCTGCAAACACAAAACATAATATTAACATCAGATATTAGGAAATGTGTGGTGAATGAATAAGTCTATTGGCCCAGTATTCACATACAAGAAATTTGCCTTGGTGCTCCGCGCACTAGTGACAACATGATGTACTGTGACACAAAAAACATTAATTTACGACTTTAAATGGTCAATGGTTGGTTTGGACTTTATGGGCTAAAGTGCCTGCTCCCATGCTGTATTAATCTGACCTCAACACACTAGTGTTCTGAATGCTCTTGTGTTGGTAGGCTTAACCTGTATTTTAGAACTTTAGACCAGCACAGGTGCCTGTATGTTGCCTGTCCCACTGAGTTACTATGCTGCCTGTCCCGTTGAGTTACTCCAGCATTTTACAGTCATAAGAGTGATACAACATGGAAACGGGCTCTTCGGCTCAACTTGTCCCAGCTACACTAGTCCCACTTGCCCTCCATAACCCTCCAAACCTGTCCTATCCATTTTGTGTCCATCTTCAGTGTAAACCAGCATCTTGCAGTTCCTTCCTACACATTAGAACAATACAGCACAGGAACAGGTCCTTAGATCCACGATGTTTGAGCAGACCATAATGCTAAGTTAACCAACCACATCTGCCGGTGCATAAGGTCCTAAGTGATAGGAGCAGAATTAGGCCATTCAGCCCATCAAGGTTACTCCACCATTCAATCATCTATCTTTCCCTCGTAACCTCATTGTCCCACCTTCTCCCCACAGCCCTTGACACCGGTACTAATCAAGAATCTATTTATCTCTGCCTTAAAAATGTCCATTGATACATGATCCATACCACTGCATATCCTGCACATTAATTTTGCCTATCTAAAAGTCTCTTAAACGGCACTAACATGTCTGCCTCCACCACCACTGCCGGCAGCACGTTCTATCATATTTGATGATGATTTTACAATCAGACATGATTGCTGGTGTGTGTTCAATGGATTCAACTGGCCACTGGTTCCAAACGTTACCTGGTGATCCCTGAACATTACAGCTTGGCGCTCTTCAATAAAGTCAAGCTGTCATTTCTTTCAGCAGCTGAAATAAAATCATCAGCTATATACTGCCAACTGCAGTTAAGTACATTAGTTTTGTTCCCCCTTCTCCCCCCCTCATGTATATATCTCTGTGCAAAGCCTGGTGGATTGAATGACAATGTACAGGTCAGTTAACAGGCTGGCTTCCAGAGGGCTTGATGGCTTTGTTATTCTGATCAATTGGGTATAAAGATGTCAGTGGAAAATATTATTGAATTTGAACTTTGTGCGGATTGTACCTGCCTCGCTGCAGAGGTCTGGCTGGTTTGTAATTTGTAGTGAAAAATGATGTGAAGGCTTGGGTTTCTCTAGCGCCTTTCACGTCCAGTTCAGAACATCCCAAAATAGTTGCAGGCTTCTTTTTGGAGTGTTGTCATTGCTGTGAGGACAACGGGTAATGATATCAGAACCCGGGGGTTTATCCATTAGGAACCCCTTCCCTAGTTGGCAAGAAACAGATGAAGTTAATGCTAAATATTTTCATCCAGGTTTTGCACTGAACTTCTTTGATATTTGAAGATGTTGGATTCACTGGTTCTTTTTACTCGTCTAAATCTGCCCTCCTGTATTACCTGTTATAGATGTTACTGTAGAGATGGAGAGTAATTGGCCTCATATTTACGTTCTGGGAGATTAAACTTCCCAGGCCGTTATTGTGTAAAGATTAATATCGATGCTTTCTCTTCTAATGACAAAAGCATCCATTTCACTGCTTTACATGGTCAGGGATTAGTGGTATTCTCCAAAAGGAAATGGTGAGAGGCTTGAGTTTCTACAGTTACTTTCCCATCCATTTTCATTGCATGCACTTAACTGTCAAAGAAGCCGTCTCTTGTACAGTCACTTGTACTGTAGGAGTAAAATAATCTCCTTCAAAGAACGATGAAACAATGGCCAGCAAACCTGTTTTAGTGTTGGGGATTAGGGCCAAATACTGTCGAGGAAACCAGGGGAAACTTCAAGATAGCACACTATACATGTAGCACAATAGATATATTTGTGTGTAACTGAGGATCTCAGACTAATCCTGGGATGGCAGGACTTTCATAAGAAGAAAGACTGGATGGACTCGGCTTTCACTCGCTAGAATTTAGAGGATTGAGGGGGGATCTTATAGAAACGTACAAAATTCTTAAGGGGTTGGACAGGCTGGATGCAGGAAGATTGTTCCCGATGTTAGGGAAGTCCAGAACAAGGGGTCACAGTTTAAGGATAAGGGGGAAGTCTTTTAGGACCGAGATGAGAATTTTTTTAATTTTCTTTTTCCTTCACACGGAGTGTGGTGAATCTGTATAATTCTCTGCCACAGAAAGTAGTTGAGGCCAGTTCATTGGCTATATTTAAGAGGGAGTTAGATGTGGCCCTTGTGGCTAAAGGGATCAGGGGGTATGGAGAGAAGGTAGGTACAGGATACTGAGTTGGATGATCAGCCATGATCACATTGAATGGCGGTGCAGGCTCAAAGGGCCGAATGGCCTACTCCTGCACCTATTTTCTATGTTTCTATGTCTATGTTTCTAATGAAAACAGGTGCTCCAATATGTTTGAGTTTCACATTAGCACTATGCAAGGTAATGTTCTGAAGAAGGGTCTCGCCCCGAAACGTCACCCATTCCTTCTCTCCAGAGATGCTGCCTGGCCCGCTGAGTTACTCCAGCTTTTTGTATCCGTCTTTAGTCATTAGACCTTGCACACAATCCGAGATTCATCAGCAGAGCCACTGCTCGCACAGCTCCAACGTTGAATGTTAGACCCTGCTAGAATCTGTGGGGTCAGTTAACTTGGACTTCAGCTTCTCCCTCCTCCTCCTGGTCCTTGCATAAGGAAGGTGCCTTTGATTCTGTGTCCAGTTGCTGTTGTAGTTCCTGGTTGTTCTGGGATTCTCATTGTCTTATTGAAAAAGCAATGTTAAATAAATGGCTCTGTGAATTCAGCCAAAAATGTCCCTGGCTGTGGCCTGGTCCAATGGACATTTACATACTTGCCAGTCTGAGCTTCCTCCCCTTCCAAAAAAACCCCAGGAATGTATTAGTGTTGTTTCATTTTGTCATGTATATCGAGATGTTGCTTGTTTGCTATTGAGTCAGTAAAATCATACTGTACATGAGTATAATCAATCCATACACAAGTACAACAGGAAGTGGAAAGAAAATATGCCCGAGTTCAGAATATAGTGGTACAGTGTTCTAGTATTATGGCTACAGAGGAAAAATTCCAACGTCTGCAAAGGGGGTGATCGGGACTGAACTCTGAGCTCGTGAGAGGTCTAAACCGTGGTTTGTTTATAGTCGGGAAGAAGCTGTTCCTGAATCTGGTGCTATGAGCTTTCAAACATTTGTCTCTTCTGCTGGACAGGAGCGGGGAAAGAGAGGACGACTGGGGTGAAAAAGGATCTTTGGTTTTGTTGACAGCGTGAAGTGTAGATGGAGTTGATGAAAGGGGAGTCTAGTCTGTGTGATGGACTGGTCTACATCCACAACTTTCTGCGGCTTCCTTCAATCTTCGGCAGAGTTGTTTCCAAATCAAGCTGCGATACATCCCGTTAGGAGTCAGAAGGGTCAGAGAGTCTCCTTTCACAAGTATAAATTCGATACACAACTGAATCATCTTCAGACAAAATCAGTGGAAAATTCAATTATTGTAATTTATTGGAGTGGAATATCATGGACAAAACTGGTGAAAACTGTTTCTATAACAAATGATAGAGTATAACCATTTTGAATATAAAGTGCAAAATCAATTTAATATTACTCTTCTGCCCCAGTAGCTTGTTATACTGCAGATGGTGTATGTTTTTTTGATTTGATCAGTACTTGTAGATATATAGGCAGAGAAATGGCAGATCCGAGCAAATGTGAGGTGCTGCACCTTGGGAGGTCGAATATAGGGGAATATACAATTAATGGCAGGATCCTTATTATCCATTGATATACAGAGATATTTTGGGGTCCAAATTCATAACTCCCTGAAAGTGGCAACATAAAGAGTTAGAGTGGTAAAGAAGGCATGTGGTATATGCTTTCCTTCATTGGTCGATGCTTTGACTATAAGAGTCAGGAAGTCAAGACATAGCTTTATACAACTTTGGGTTTGTCCACATTGGGAGTATTGCGTGCAGTTCTAGTTCACCCCAAAACAGAAAGGATTTGGGGGCTTTGGAAAAGGTGCAGAGGAGGTTCACCAGAATGCTGCTCAGATTACATGGTGTTAGTACAAAGAGAGGTTGAACAAATTTGGATTGATTCCTCTGGAATTAGAGAGGTTGAGGGGAAACCCGATGGAGCTATATACAAATCTGAAAGGCATAGATAGGGTAGACAGTCGGGTCTTTTCTGTCCCAGAGTGGAATTGTCAAAGACTAGAGGGTATAGTTTTAAGGTGAGAGGGGCAAAGTTTAAGCTTGATATGCGGGACATTTTTTTACATAGGCCGCCTGGAACGCAATGCCATGGATGGTTTTGGAATTGAATGCGATAATAGCGTTCCTCAATGGTGGAACAGGCGGAGGACGATGGCTGACCTTAGTGGAGCGTCACAACGGCTGGGAAGGCGGATGTAGGCTGCAGCAGAAAAGGGTCTCCGATCGTCTTGGACTCCATTCCACTGGATCCTGACCCAGATCTGTCAAGGACCGTGGGGTGACTGTCTGTGCACCAATCTCTCCACGTTAAACGAAGTCACGCACAGGCGTCCTCCATATAGGGAATAGCACCCTGGAGACACCCATGGTCAGCCATGACCGAAGGGGGCCTAAGGAGAAGAGTGGTGTTTAACATGCTTTCAGATAGGCAAGGATATGCAGAAAATGGAGGGATATGGATCGGGTGCAGGCAGAGTTGTTAAGTTTATCTTAGCATCATGTTAGGCATAACCATTGTGGGCCAAAGGGCCTGTTACTGTTCTATATTCTGTGAGCAAGATAAAATATATCTTTGGTCAAACATCAGTCCTCTAGTAAGATAATCTTTATAAAAGGCAAGAACAGGAGTCGGGCTAATGTGGATCAGGAAAATTGTGTGGCGGTTAGTAATGAACATATAATTACAGTCGAGAGCACACCTAGCAAACCAATTAGGCTGGCGAACTGTGTAATGGATATTTAAGGGTGGCACAGTGGCGCAGTTGGTACAGCTGCTGTCTCACATTGTTAGATACCCGAGTTCAATCCTGATCTTGGGTGCTATCTTGGTGGAGTTTCAAAGTATTCAAAGGTTTTTATTAGTCACATTCACATACACCGAGGTGTAATGAAGTGAAATGCTTTTTGCCATTTTGCAGCACACAAAAAAAGAATACAGACATAACACCAATGAGAGTCTTAAACACAAAGAACATCCCCCCACAATGGCTCCCACCATGAGGGAAGGCACAAAGTCCAGTCCCCAACCCTAGTTCACCCCAGTTTGCACGTTCTTCCTGTGACCACATAGGTTTACTCCAGGTGATCTCGTTATTTTCCCACATCCAAAAGATGTGAAGGTTTGCGGATTAATTAGCCTCTGTAAAATTGCCCCTTGTCTGTAGGAAGTGGGAGAAGGTGGAACGTGTGTGTACTGGTGATGGAAGGTTTGCGTAGACTTGGTGGGCCGAAGAATCTGTTTCCACACTGTAACTTTGAACTAAACAAGAAACTGCAGATGCTGGAATCCAAAGCACCCGAGTGCTGGAGAAACTCGGTGGGTCGGGAGTCTGAAGAATGGTCCCGAACCAAAAAAATGTCCGTCCATTCCCTCCACAGATGCTGCATGACCTGTTGAGTTACTCCTGCGCTTTGTATTTTGGTCGTAGTTGCTTGCTCCTAAACCCTCAAGAGTCTTTTCACTAGATTGGTGAACTATCAGAGTCATCGAATTCTACAGAAACAGGCTCTACAGCACACACTCTCCATGCCAACCAAGTTCATCACATTTGCCTGCATTTTGCCCATGTCCCTCTATGCTTCCTACCAAATATCCTTTGTTCAAATATCTTGTTGATGTGAACGTTACTAGTTGTGATGCCTAAAATGATGAGGAAAACAGAACCTCTCTCATTGTTACACGGAACACCCACTAAGCAAGCAGTAGAATTCAAATCTCCTAGCATTCTGTAAAATCTGTAGTGTTTCCAATTTCAGGCAACCCCCACTCCAACTGTTCTCCTCTTTCTCTTCCCTTTTGATCCTTCCAGGTTTTCTCAACCACCTCTCTCCTCCTCAAACCACCATTCAACTTCTCTATTACCCAGTTTCTTTCCTCTCTCCCACCTCATTCCACCTGTCCATGACCCACACACCTAACCCATTGGGCCTCTAGTTCCCTGCCCCACTCTTTCCATTACCCCTCCCTCATCTGGTTCCACTTCTCCCTTACTTCACACTACGTCACCCTCGGTGTCCCTGCTTCCTCAGGAACAACAACCTCGTAGCTGAGGCCTGCTTCATAGGGGCATAGAGTACAGGAAGAGTCTCAACCACAGATTCCAGCATTTGCAGCATGTTGTATCTTCACATCAACTTCTGACTCTTTCCACTGCCTTCCATCTCCCCACCCATCTCCCCTCCTCATCTGGTTGCATATCTATCACACCTACCTCAGCCCTCCTTATACTGACTATTTTCCCCCCTACACTCTCCGTTCTGAGGCAAAGTCATCACCAGAAGCATTGACTAACCCGTTCTCTCTATAGATGCTGCCTGACCCACTGAGTTCCTCCAGCAGTTTGCTTTTGGCTCCAGATTCCAGCATCTGCAGTATTTTGTGTTTCTCGCTAGCCGTGCCCGACATATTGTTGGGGAAACTTGCACCGCCCAATTAACCCAAGCAGCCCGCACTGCTTTGGAATGTGAGAGGAAACCAGTGTACCTGGAGAAAATCCACACAGTCACGGGGAGGACACGCAAACTCCACACAAGCAGCACTGTAGATCGGGATTGAACCCAAGTGTATAGAGCTGTGAGGCTGCAGCATTCCCATCTGCTGTGTTACCCTCAGTGACTAGAGAATAACTAATCATCTAGCGAGAGGAAGGCAGGCTGTTTTTGCTCACCCTCTGTCTCTCCAGAACTGTACCAAAGGCTCTCATTACATGTTCCCATTGTGTTGTTGCACAACTCGGCAGGTAGCTGGTCAGGCATGTGTGAAGCAATATATCGATTTCAGTGTGGAGTTAGTCGAGGTGCAAAGTCTTACTGCTATTGCACAGTGTAAGTGTGCTAGAGCTGTTGAGATAATGTGACCATAATGTGCATGACTTGGGGTAGCCATGAAATCTACATCAAAATGACACATGGGCACAATACTCGGGTCACAGCAAGCCCGGATGCATCACAGCACGGTTTCACCCGTTCCTTCTCTCCGGAGATGCTGCCTGTCCCGCTGAGTTATTCTGGCATTTAGTGTCTATCTTTGATTTGCACCTGCATCTGCAGTTCTTTCCGACACATGGTTGGGAACAGCTCCACCCAAGACTGCAAGAAATCGTGGAGAATTGTGGACGTAGCCCAGACCATCACGCAAACTAGCCTCCCTTTTCCATTTGCACCTCACTCTGCCTCGTCAAGGCCAGCAGCATAATCGAGGATGAGTCTCACCCTGGTCACTTCCTGTTTTCCTCTCTCATCAGGCAAGAGGTACAGAAGTGACTAATATTCCGTACTGAGATGGAAATATGATGATTTTGTAGATGGTGGATTTAGTTTGGGGTGGATACATTCACCAGGTTGTGCCTAGAACCTAAAACATAGAACAGCACAGGAACAGGTCCTCCAACCTACAATGACTGTGTCGAACATGATGTCAAGATAAACAAATTTCATCTATCTGCATGTGATCTATATCCCTCCATTCCTTGCTACCTATGAGCCTAATAAAAAGCTGCCTAATTGCCACTTTTGTATCTACCTTCACCACCACTCCTGACAGCAAGTTTCAGGCATCCAAACAAAATCTTGTACCACACATCATCTTTAAACTTTGCCCCTCTCACCTGTACCCATGCCTTCTAGTGTTTTGATGTTTTCGTGTTTTCGCTCTGGGCAAAAAGGTTCGGACTCTCTGTGCCTCTTATAACTTTAACTACTTTCTATCAGGTCTCCTTTCAACCTCCGGTAGATCAGTGAAACCAATCCAAGTTTGTCCAACCTCTCCCTCTGTAGTTAATGCCCCCAAATCCAGACAGCATCTAATAAACGTCTTCTGCATCTTTTCTACATCCATCCTGTAATCGTTCAACCGAAATTGCACACAATGTTGTAAATGCAGCCTAAAGAGCCAGTCCCTCTTACGCATTTTTATTCGGCGACTTGCCGGCACCCGTCATATTCGCAGCAGGTGGCCGAACATTTTCAACATGTTGAAAATCCAGCGGCGACCAGGAAGAGGTACGACTCTTTGGGCGACTACTCACGACAATACAGGCGTCACCCCGTGACATGCAGGGATATGGACAGAAGATGCTTCTGGTTGGGACTTAGTTTCAAGCTGATTTTTTTTTATAGTGGCTACGGCAGCAGAGCTGCCAACTCTCACGCATTGAGTGTGAGAATCAGGCATTTCGCCCAATTCTCACGCTCTCACGCTGACCGCAGAATTTCTCACGCTCTGTGCGTCTGTTGACAAGACAGCAGCATTCTTATTCTCTGTTATTCTAACTTGACCGAACCACCACACACCTCCAAAGCATGTCACCATGCAAATATACATAGAAAGACACGGACCGGGCAGTGAATGGGTGTCACCCAGCGCAGCAAGTAAGGCCACGTCCTGCTACCGGCAGCTGTCGGAATTTAAGGATTTGCGGGAAGCGGCTGACATGAGCTAGGCCGGCGAGCGGCAGGAGAGAGGTACCTGCGCCGCGGAACCCGGGGGGGGGGGGTGTTTATTTGGCTAGACATGTTTCAATGTCTCCAGCTTTGGACGAGGCGCTGCTGTGCTCTGAGCAACCTGGTCGTGGATGTTAGAGAGCCTGGGCGGATGGAGGGATGGAAGCAGAAGCAGCAGCGGGGGCAGATGCAGATGGGGAGCCTTGGTTGCCGAATGTTTGCCACTCTGGCGAGTTGCTCGCTGCAGCTCCGGCCATGGAGCAGTCTCAGTGCAAGAGTCCCAGGCCATTGGAGGCGTTGGAAGCATTGCGCCGCTGCCGTGAGAGTCTCTGTGCCGAATTCACCCTGGTGAATGGATCGGGCTGCGGCTTGGTGCTCGGCTGTGGTTGTAAGTCTGGATCAGAACATATTCAGAGAGTAGCAGCAATCATGGGGTGGGGGTGGGGAGCAGTGTGAGAGGATCTCACAGACTTCCCAACAGAAAGAGAACACAAAGCTGCAGTAACTCAGCTGGACAGGCAGCATCTCTGGAGAAAATGAAAAGGTGACGTTTTGGGCTGAAACCCTTCCTCAGACTGGGCCCCTGAAGAAGGGTCTCGACCCAAAATGTCACCTATTTCTTTTCTCTTGAGATGCTGCCTGTCCCACTGAGTTACTACAGTTTTTTGTGTCTATCTTTAGTTTGTGGAGGGAACTGGTCAGATAATGATTTGGTTCGGGACCCTTCTTCAGGCTGTGTGGTTGGCATAGACTCTGTGAGCCGAAGAGCCTGTTTCCATTCTGCATGACTTTCATACTCTATAACTGAGCAAAGCTTCCTATCATTTTTTAAGCAGAGATCATAGGGGTTATTGCAATTTTTACCATAGTGTAATTTAAATTCATCAACCTAATGGTTGGCAAGGGAATAGATGTATTTGCCGCTGAGTTAAATATTCCAACGATTCTCATCTCCTCTTGTAGGATATTAAATGATTTAACGTCCTTTAAGATGAAAGAGCCACTTCCATTCACTACTCATTCTGTAGAAGTAAATGCCGAGAATGCTGGAAACACTCAGTGGGTCAGGCAGCCTCTACAGAGAGGCGAGGAGGTAGTGGTTCTGGTTGCTGAGTTAATCTGGTCCAGCCTTCTAAACCTGGCTTCGGATGTGCCTGAAAACATTACTAATAACTAATGGGCTTAGTTCAATTGCACTGATTAACACTGCAAACAGATTAAATGCCAATGGCTATGTTTAAAGTCCAGCAATATCCTTGGAAATATTTGTATGGGGGATCCCTTCCAATTTTATATTGCCACTGGAATTCCCTGTCTGAATCTTTTCCACCTCACTCCCCTTTAAGGTGCTCTGGAAAATCCTGTTTATTCTATGTTCACACGGGTATCCTGATAGCATTAGAAAAAAGAATATATGCCCCAGCCTTAATATGTGTTCATCCCTCGTGTGATATTACAAAATTGGCCTGTTTTGGTTTTTGCAAATCTTTTGTATTGACTTTGAAATATTCAGATGATGCAAGATGCTATATAAATGCAAAAGCACATTACTGCATTTGCCAGAAATCCGAAATGTAATCAAAAGCTGTTGGGAATGCTCAGCAGGTCAGGCAGCTCCTACAGAGTGAAATGAGTTAACGTTTCAAATCCTAGAACTTTCATCCATTGGAGTTTGAGGGGAGACCTGATAAAAGTTTATAAAGTAAGAAGCATAGACAGTCTGAACTATTTTCCACAGAGTGGTTGTGTTAAAAGATTAGGGGGCTTAACTTTAAGATGGAAGGGGGCAACATTTAAAGGGGATGTGTGGGGCAAGTGTTTTTGTTTTGTTTTTTTTACACAGAGAATGGTTAGTGCTTTTAATGAACTGTCAGGGAAGGTGATGGAGGCAGATATGATCATGGTGCTTGAGGCTTTTAGACAGGCACATGGATATGCAGGGGGAATGGAGAGATATGGATCACGTGCAGGCAGTGATTAGTTTAGCCTGGTATCATGTTCGGCACGGACATTGTGGGCCGAAGGGCCTGTTGTTGTGTTACATTTCTCTTTGCTCTAAAACTGAAATATTACTTCTGTTTTTCATCCCATGGAGGCTGAGCATTTTCAACATTTTCTAATGTACATAAATACAAGTTCATTCTTGCCATTGAGGACTGGGGTCACTTGTGAAGCGTCTCAGTCCACAAACCATGGTGACTCTGTGTTCATGTGGTAAAGCTGAGTTTGAAATGTAGCGTGCATCAAATGGAGGTTGCTGCTGGCCAGGTTAGATTCACCGCATCGTTACCTGCAGGCAGTTACCCAGATGTGGCAGACGCCTTAAACATCTTCATACTGCACTCCAGTGCTTCTGCAGTATCCATGGTGGGTCTTCCAATGCTTTGCCTTCAAGGGAGGAAGGAGCAAGTTTGCACATTTGCCCTGTGAATTTACTTGGATCATTGTGGAGGGCATTGTGGAAGAGAAAGATCTGAGACTCTTGAGCTTAAATCTTGTTTTTGTGCTCAATGTAAAAATAAGGAACTGCAGATGCTGAGTTTTTTTTTTTCTGAGAATCTTTGTGATCTTGGCTCTGATCCACATCAACTGACTTTTCACCCTTTCATTCATTCTTGCTCTGGTGCTTTGTCTTTCTGCACTAATTCTTCCTGTAGCCAGTGTTGTTTATTGCATTTATAATTACATATGCTTTTGATAACGATTGACAGGAAAAGGCGAAAATTAGACGCCATAAATAGAAACAGCAAATTGCCGTCGGTTCTTTACGCTGACTAATCACAGCAACAAAAGAAATGTCCTTAACGTTTACTTGCTTTGAGCATCCTGACCTGATCTACGGTTCATTTTGTAAATGCTGCAAAGATGTGCATTGAGATTCAGAAAATTAGTTTGGGAAATATTTCATTTATTTGTGAACGTGCCTGAGGATTTTTTTCTTTCAAGTCCTGATTTTCCCCACCCCTCCCCCCCCCTTCCCCCCCCCCCCCCCCCCCCCCCCCCCCCCCCCCACCTCCAATTCTCCCCAGTTGCTCTCCACATCTGTATATATATATAGTGAGAGACAGAGGTTTATTCATTCCCTCCCTGGGCGCTCACGAGAAATGGCTGTATATCTAAGCACCTTTCATGTTTAGCAGGCGGGCTTCATCTCCCTCAGTTGCTCGAGACTTGCTGCCGACAGGAAAACACTTTTAGTGGGAGTGAAAATCCAGGCCACTGCTCCAGAGAAATACTGATATAATATTAATGAAACCTGATGCTATTAAGGATTAGCACTTGCTTCTGCTGGCTTTGTCTAAGCGTGGTGGGGCTGAGACTGCTGTTCACTTGTAGTCCAGAAGAGAGGATATCCAACGAGCTACAATCTGTCAGTAACTCTTTCATCCACCTGCATGCATCCACCCCTCTTTTCCCCCCCCCCTCCCTGCACCCATTCCCCTTTTCCCCTCTTCCTTCCCCTTCTAGCTTTCCCTTCTCTCATCCTCTCCATCCCTCTTGCTCTTCCTTTCTGTACTCCCCTTCCCTGTCTCCCATTACCCACTTTCCCTCTCCTACCAACTTCCACTCCTCACACACCTTTCCATTGCTTACTCCTCTCCTCTTGTCTTTTTCCCCTGCTTCTCCTTCCTCCCTTCCCTCTCATCTTCTCTACCCCTCTTCCCCTCCCTCTTTCCATCCCCATCACTAAGGCCCCTTTTCTGATGTGCCTCATCTTCCACTCCTCCCCCACCATTCCATAACTTCCTCCCCTCTTGCTTCTTCTTCCCCACCTTCACAGGCCCGTTCCTTTTGTCACCTTCTCTTCACACCCCGCCCCGACTAATCCTCACAAACTCTTCTTTCTCCCCCCTACCCCCCCCCCCCCCCCCCCCCCCCCCCCCCCCCCCCCCCCCCCCCCCTCCCCCCCCACCGAATCCCTGGGTCTGATGCTGAATCCCCTAAAAAAAAAGCCGTCGGCATGGCAACATGCCTTCTGGAGAGGGCTGCTTAATTAAGACACACATCATAAATGCAAAGCAAACACTCAAATGGTGTATGCTCTGCTGCTCAATTGCCTTTTCTGGGAAAGGCAATAAATGTGCAGTGTGTGTGTGTGTGCCTCTCTCCTTCACTTAGCAGAAGCAGACTGAGGGCACACAGCCCGCTGCTGGCTCTGAAAACCGATTTCAATCCTTGCATTGAGATTGTTTGCCTTACGTTACCAGACACTTGTTTTAATTTTCCTACCTGCGATGACAACGTGGTTGGAGTTGATGTATTTGTCTCTCACCTGCAGCATGGCTTTGCTTTAAAGAACTCCGTGTACAGGTGAATACTTTTCCATATTTCGATGTTAACATTTCTTAGGGAACGTATTGTTCTGTATTATTATACTATTATCTGTAAATGGCCCTGAAATCCCACCAGGGCATTCGAATGTGGCTGCAAATGTTCAGGATTAATGTTCAGTTGTAGTTAAATTATTTGCAAGATATTTTTGCACTGCGGCAGTTAATGTTTTTTCAGTACAGTGTCAAGAGCCCCAACTGCTTTATCGGTAGATGGCCACAAAAGATGCAGTCTTTTCATCGGCTGTTTTATATTCATCCACGGCTTCGCTAGATTAATCTTGGGATATGAACAAATTGAAACATCAATATGAACAAATTGAAGGTGATCTTTCAATTTGTTCGTATCCTGATATAAAAGGATATATATATAAAATATATCGTATAAAAGCATCCTTAAAATAGGGAAAGAAATTCTTCGTCATTTTAACCACGTTTTTGCAATATTTTCAGTGTTTAGTAAGGTGCTCGATGAGGGATTGTGTGGTGATCTTAAATGATAAAGAAGTTTTGCGAGCAAGTTGAAGGTCTAGACATATGTGCTTGTGTTTGAAGTAACTGGTGTAACATGGATACACAGCGGTCATCCTGTTGCCCGTCAGTCAAGCTCTGCTTGAAGGTTATGTCAAAATGCAGAGAGCAGCCAGGATCTTGCATTAATGCCCTTCTGTAGATCATCATAAGTGATAGGAGTAGAATTAGGCCATTCGGTCCATCAAGTCTACCCCACTGTTCAATCATGGCTGATCTATCTCTCTCTCCTAACCCCATTCTCCTGCCTTTCCCCCCCATAACCTCTGACACCTGTACTATTCAAGAATCTATCCAACTCTGCCTTAAATATATCTACTGTCTTTGCCTCTGCAGCCTTCTGTGGCAAAGAATTACCCAGATTCACCACCCTCTGACTACAGTCGGTAGGATTACGTTCTTTAAAGTTTGAGAATACTGTCCACAATTTTTTTTAAAAGCTAAGATCCCTAATTAGTTTATTTTATCTACAGTAGCACCAAGATCCTGCTAACTACCAATCTAATTTTACAAGCACCAGGAGGGATATTTAGATGCATGCAGACAATAGGTCCCCACTTTCATCCCTGCTGTATGTAAAATTAGATCACTTTAGAGCAGACATTTGGACAGGTTCATTGATTGGAAGGGTTTTGAGGGGCATGGGCCATAAGCAGGCAAATTGGACTTGCCCATAATGCCAGTTTGATCGGCATGGGCAGCGTGGGCTGAAGGGCCTGTTTCCGTGCTGCACTGCTCTATGACTTTAGAAAGTTGGTCGAAGGATCTTGGTGCTACTGGAAAGAAAGGAAATTAATTTTTCATCTGAAATGCCATCTGGGTTCAGCAAGCACCCACCTATACACCAACAATGCTGAAGTTACTGAATTAATCTCTAAGACATCTCTGTGAGTCTTGTGCTCTGTGGTCCAAAATTGTTTGCACATTGGTTTAACCAGTGCTTTATCTACAGACTAAAGTATGCATTTTAATTAAAATTAAGCTACATTTGTCAATATTTATTCCCATCAATACACCCTCCTCTGCTGTTTTCATTTTGTGCCCAATCATTTGTGACCAATTCCATTTGGACAGGAAAGGTTTCAAGGGATAAGTGCCAAATGCAGGCAGATAGGACTAGTGTCGATGGGGCGTCTTGATTGGCATTGACAAGTTGGGATGAGCCCTATTTAGGTGTGGATGGGGGATTGGCCAGTTAACAGGCAGCAAAGCGTGTAAACATAAAGGGCCTGTCCCACTTACGCGACCTTTTCGGCGACTGCAGGCACCAGTCATAGGCCGTCGAAAATTTTCAACATGTTGAAAATTCAGCGGTGACCAGAAAGACGCTGCAACATTTTGGGCGACTAGGAGACCTTCTCACGACCATAGAGTCGATCCCCTGGTGATACCTGCGACATGTCGCCAGGGTGTCATCTGTATGGTCGTGAGAGGTCTCCTATTTACCCAAAGAGTCGTAGCGTCTTTCTGGTCGCCACTGAATTTTCAACATGTTGAAAATGTTCGGCGACCTGTGACGGGTGCCGGCAATCGTCGAAAAGGTTGCATAAGTGGGACAGGCCCTTAAGAGTTTTGTTTAATGGTTGATGTGATATTTCAGGGGATGGGGGAGTATGGATTATGTGCAGGCGGTTATAAGTTGGTCTTGGAATCATGTTCAGCATAGACTTTGTTGGCCGAAGGGCCTGTTCCTGTGCTGTACTGTTCTATGTTCTATGTTTTGAAGAAACTTCCATAGTTCCACGTTGAAAATGTTGGTGGGGCCAAACCTGGAGTATTATGCTCTGTTTTGGTCTCTCTGCTATTAGGAAAATGCTATTAAGCTAGAAAGAGTACTCAGAAGATTCATGAGGATGTTGCCAAGACTTGAGGGCCTGTGCTACAGAGAGAGCTTGGTCAGGCTAGGACTTTATTCCTTGGAGCACAGGTGATCTTGTAGTTGTGTATAAAGTCATGAGGATAATAGATGGGGTGAATGCACAGTCTCTTTCCCAAGAGTATTGGAATCAAGAATTAGAGGGCATAGGTTTAAGGTGAGACATGAAAGATTTAATAGGAACTTGAAGAGCAACCTTTTCACACAGAGGATGGTGGGTATGTGGAACAGAGAGAAAGTTGCAGGGGATCAACAATTTACAATGTGTATAAAGATCTTGGATGAAGACAAAGTCGCAAATGATACAATGGTAGAAGGGGAAGCAGTGAAGAGCTTGTACAGAAATCACAAAGGGTTGGGCATGGATTACACGAGAGGGCAAAGAACTGCAAAAATTGCCCTTTTTTTACAGGAAAATTACCCAAGAGCCATACTATCTAAATGATGAGAGTATGTGGCTTTGAGGTGCAGGGAGATCTGTATACCTGCATCCTGAAGCTAGTACCAGGCACATTCTGATCAGCGTTAATCCTGTTAAATGGCAGGATAGGCTTGAAGGGCCGAGTGGCCTCCACTAGCTCCCAATTCATACGTTTGCAATGGAACCCTGTATGTAAACCTTGTGGAAAAATATCAGAGGAAGTAACTAAGATGGTTGCAAAATGGAGGGCAAAACTGAGATGCACCAATCTAATGACTCGCTTTCTTCACCCAGGAAGCATGACGGAAGGGAGCACGGCATCTCCAATTCGTTAGAGCCGCCGAGCCTAGAGCCACAGCCACTGTACTCAACACGGCCCAACCTCAAGGTAGGAAGTCTTGAGCATTGCGATTGATTCACTGCATCTTCCCATTCACGTTGCACCATTGGGTGCAACACAACACAGGGTGAGTGTCCGTTGTTTGAAAGACTCACGTGGCAACTTCAAGTTGCGGTTGCTTCAACATGTTGAATGGCTGCAGCCTATCTGCGTAGGCCCGAGCACACTCGGAGCCAGTGATGTCTTGCGTCTGGCAGTGACTGTGGACATTCATTCAATGTATTCGCAGTGGAGGAGGTATTTCTCCTGGTAGATTTTCACAAAATGCTGGGGTAACTCAGTGGGGCAGGCAGCATCTCTGGATAGAGGGAATGGGTGACGTTTCGGGTCGAGACCCTTCTTCACTTTACTGCCCTTTTCAGTGTGTACACCAGCATCTGCAGTTCCTTCCTGCACACAATTTCTCCCAGTATTTCTCTCGGCATAATGTTCACACACATTGTGATTTGTGCTGTTCTATGCTTTATGCTCTTGTTCAATGATGACTTAATTTAATCTGTCCTGATGCCAAGGGGCCTGCTTTAATTATTAACACCAAGTTCAGCATTCCACTCCATACTCTGCTCCTCTGGATACAGGCTGGTTTTGTCTGGTAAATCTCATTACTTGATAATTCATACCTTCCTCTCTTTCCATTCATCAATCTGTTGGTAGAACCAAAGCAGCCACAAAGTTTGCACAATAGCATTGATATTACTTCAGGTCAAGCCATGGGCAAGTGGATCTCTTTGTTCCAATATCCTTCCTGTACAGTGGAACCTAAAACTGGCATCTATTTCCCCAACTGAAGACTTGCTAAGGAATATCTTCACTATCAGACCCCACTACTGGGATGCAGTGGATATTTCCTTGCTATTTTATTGTTTACTTTAGTTTTGTTTAGAGATACAGTTCGGCAGCAGGCTCTTCAGCCCACCGAGTCCACACCGACCAACGATCCCTGCACACCAATACTACCCAACATACACCAGGGACAATTTTTATTACATTTACACCAAGCCAGTTAACCTATAAATCGGTATGTCTTTGGAGTATGGGAGGAAACTGAAGATCTTGGTGAAAACACACGCAGGTTAAGGGGAGAACATACAAACTCCGTACATATAAGCATCTGTATTAGGGATCAAACCAGGGTTCCTGGTGCTTTAAGGCAGTAGTTTTAGTGCTGTGCCACCGTGCCGTCCTGCTGAGCTGTTTTTCGAGTAATTTGACACTGGATGACCATGGTTCTCATCCACTGCATATACTTAATACATAGAACAGTACCGCACAGGAACCGGCCCTTCAGCCCACATCATGCCAAACATGATGCTACGTTAAACTGATCTCATCTGCCTATATGTGATCCATATCCCTCCATACAGTGCATATCACTGATAAACCTCTTAAATGCCATGATTGTATCTGCCTTCACCACCACCCCTAGCACTGCAGTCCAGACACTCACTGCCCTCTGTGTAAAACAAATATGTTCCCACATCTACATTAAACGTTGCCCCTCTCTCCTTAAAGCTATGCCCTCTAGTCTTTGACATTTTCACCCTGGGGAGGGTGAAAGGTTCTGACTATCTACCCTATCTATCTATGCCTCACATAGTTTTATATACTTCATCAAGGGTTCCCCACAACATCTGCTGTTCCAGTGAAAACTATCCACACGCGTCCAACCTCCCCTTCTAGCTAAAGAATCCTAATCCAGCTGGCATTCTGGTAAAGCAGTGGAAAGGGGAATGAGGATGTATGGAAGCAGTGCGGGTTTGAGGTTACGACACAGCGTGGATGAAGGAGGAGAAACACCAGTGTGGAGCGCTTTGGCAACATAGTACTCTTTGAATTCTCAATGTATTTACATCGCAATATATTCATCTGTAGCAAACTCTTTAACAATTGAAAAATATACGAAGAGCAATTATGTACTTCACAAAAAAAAAGACACAAAGTGCTGGAGTAACTCAGTTGGTCAGGCAGCATCTCTGGAGAACATGGATTGGTGGTGTTTCAGTTCGGGATCCTTCTCCAGTCTGAGAAGAGTCCCATCCAAAAACCGTCACCTATCCATATTCTCCAGAGATGCTGCCTGATGTGTTTTACTCCAGCATGTTGTGTCTTTTTTTTGCCAGCCAGCATTTGCAGCACCTTGTTTCTGCTATTCTGTGGCTTCCCCTTTTCCCATGTCGCTGTAAAATGCCAGACTGCATTTTCACTTTTAAAAGCATCTATCTATGTAGTGGCTGCTTTCTACTCGAGATCCAGAGGCAATGAAGTGCTTGTCATCGTGGAATGAGACCAGGCGTCAACTCCAGGAGGCAATCTCACAGCACTTAGCATGGCTGGAAGTGAATTGCCACTGATGCAAGGGAAAGTGGCGTGGAGTCCTTCAATTGCCTCCTTAATTTTGACAGAGTCATGAAGCATTCACTGCCTCTAAGGCATTGGAAGAGTCAATGCATATTAAAAATTAACCTGCACTTGGTCTGGCGAGAAAAGCAAAGAAGACATGGGACAGCGTACAGGCACATTGTTGTATCCCCTCGTCGAAGGAGTTATGCAGATTCTTAAGCAAGAGCTGAATTGTCACATGTACAGAGGTGTAGTGAAAAGCTTTTATAGCGTGCTATCCAGTGAGGAGAAAGACAATACATGATTACAGTCGAGCCCTTTACAGTGTATAGATAGATACATGATAAGGGAATAACATTTAGTGCAAGGTAAAGCCAGCAAATTCCGATCAAGGATAGTCCGATAGTCCGAGGGACACCAATGAGGTAGATAGTAGTTCAGGACTGCTCTCTGGTTGTGGTAGGACGATTGAGTTGCCTGATTGTCGGCTCTGACCTCCCACATATAGTATTCTTGACACTCCAGCTTCCCCCCACAGCCCTGCTAAGAGGAAATTTCCATCCCCTTTTCAGCAAACACTGTCTCAGAGTGATCTCTCACCCATAATTACAATGCTCAGCAGTTCGCCATGTTCAGTATCTGCATAATGAATAAGAAACAATTAAAAGTGAAGATTAAAGCTAGTAGTTGGATTTATTAATGCAGTAATACTGCTCGTAAACACAGCTAGTACAATAAGTCCTGAAATTCCAATGGGATCAGGGTGTGGGGCTGTAATGCTGAAATATGACTAAGGAATAAAAGAGTTTCTGGGATAAAATAGGACCCATCCAATACAGTTTTGTGGAACTGTACAGCACTGGAACAGGCCCTTCGGCTCACAATATCCGTGCCGAACTTGATGCCACGTTAAACTAATTTCCTTTGCCTGGAAAACTGGAAATGTTGGATGCAGCTTGGAGATGCTCGTTTGTTGTGATGGGTGATTCTTCCATCTGTTACCACAGGAACCATGGCCAGAAGGATCTGGGCATTGTGTCCACTGGCTTGGAGCAGTTTCATTCTTTATTCTCTCCTAAATTGTCATTAATTTTATTAGCCAAGCATGAAAACAAAACAAGTATGTAAATCATACGAGGAATTTGATTTGCCATACAGTCATACTAGAAAAGCAACAGAACACGCAACACCTTCAAAATTTAACATCAGCCTCAACAAACAATGCTTCAGACTGATGGTGAGGCACCTCCACACTGTTCACTCACTCCACTTCACCGAACCCCAAATAATTCATTTATACGACACAGACGGCTCTGGAGGCCGTCAGTGGATATTTTTAAGGCCGAGATAGATAGATTCTTAATTAGTACGGGTGTTAGGGGTTATATTGAGAAGGCAGGAGAATGGGGTTAGGAGGGAGAGATAGATCAGCCTTGATTGAATGGCAGAGCAGAGTTGATGGACCAAATGGCCTAATTCTACTATCACTTATGAACTAATGAACTTTAGTTTAGTTTCGAGATACAGCGCAGAAATAGGCCCTTCGGCCCACCGAGTCCGCACCAACCAGCGATCCCCGCACATTAACACTATGCTACATACACTAGTTCAAGTTCACATTTATTGCCACATGCGCCAATTATGATTAGGGACAATTTTTACATTTACCAAACCAATGAACCGACAAACCTCCACGTCTTCGGCGTGTGGGAGGAAACCGAAGATCTCGGAGAAAATCCACGCAGGACACGTGGAGAACGTACAAATTCCGTACAGACAGCACCGTGGTCAGGATCGAACTGGGGTCACTGCTGCTTCAAGCAGTGTAAGGCAGCAACACTACTGCTGCGCCACTCTAAGAACATTAGCCTAATACTCAATTCATTAGTCGGGCTAAGATCACGATATGAATTGCATTACGGAAATCTTAAACAAATGTCAATGTGTAGTGTTAATGTTTAAATGTCCGTATCTTTCACAAATATTTGTCGTCTTGCATTAATGGCTCAACAATGGAAATAATTGGACTGGCCTATTCTATGGCTATGTAGACAAGCTGATTCACATTGTAATCAACACCATCTGACCCATCCTAGAGATATGGACCAATTGCCGATAAATGGGACTAGCTTAGATGGGCCATCTTGGGCAGCATGGACATGATGGGCTGAATGGCCTCTTTCCATGGTGAATAAATATGTCGTTTTTGTTCTTTTGATAAAGGTGTTCATGTCAAGGAGGCAAAAGGTGCTGGCTTGGTCTTGTGGTCATAGCTCTAGATTGGTTGCAATTGCATCAGGAAACGTAAACTTAACCCGAACTTTAATTTAGCCTTCCTGTCTCGGGTGATGTGAAAGATGGCAGGGATGAGTCCTATTTCATCACAGAAACACTTTGATTCCTCATTTATATTTCAGTATTACAGCACACAAAGACCTGAAAAGGTGGTTCTTAGATACAGCTGAGAGATTTAAAGGCATTTGCTTTCTAGTGTGAGTGTTGAAGACATAGATTTGTTAGCTAACGAGGTGTGTTAGTTCCCCAGGGAACCCGAAGTGGAATTGCCTTGAAATTACAGTGAGTATGAAGTACAAGTGCATTAACATTCTCTAACGGCATTCTTCTGTCTGTTATGAAGATCAGGAGTCGAGAGTATTTAATTGTCATATGAACTAGGATCGGAAAAATGAAATTATTTCCTGCTGCAACTTTACGGACCCATTAATGTAATGACACAACAATAAATGTACAATAATCGATAATTCAATAAATTAATTATTAGTAATGCTAGGTAACCAGATCTGTTAGGAAGGAACTGCAAATGCTGGTTTGCACCAAAGATAGACACAAAGTGCTGGAGTAACTCAACGGGACATACAGTATCTCTGGATAGGTGTCGTTTTGGGTCGAGACCCTTCTTCAGGCTGAGCATCATGGGAGAGGGGAGATCCTCATCCCCTTTGATGTCTTATGTTCACACCTTACCCTTCCATATCTCTGTGTCTCCCTCTCTCTGACTCCCAGTCTGAAGAAGGGTCTCGACCCGAAACATCACCCATTTTTTGTAACCAGATCTGTTAACCTGTTTATATTTCATTAATATACTCAAGAGGGCAATTTAGTCTAATCTTGTCACTAATGTTGCACAGTGCAATCTTATGCCACCCTGCTGTAATATGATACATGGCACTGAAGTAAGCCAACTTTGCCTTCCCTTCCCTTCCCTCAACGACGACCTCTGATCTACCTGCCTATGAAAAGTCGATAGTAGGAAGCCAATTGATTTTTTTGCCCTGCTTGCCATTCTGGTCACCGCCTTACTGGATAGACGTGGAGTTTTTGGAGAGGGTGTAGATTAGGTTTACCAGAATTCTGGCTGGATTAGACGGTATTAGTTGTATATGGAGGGGTTGGACTAACTTAGATTATTTTTTTTGGAGCGTTGTAGGCTGTTGGAAGTATGTAAAATGGCGAGAGGTATAGATAGTAAGAACCTTTTTCTCTAGAATGGAAATGTCAAAGACTAGAGGGCATAGCTTGAAGGTTGGGGGGAGGGGGGGGGGGGGGGGGGGGGGGGGCGGTCACATGGATATGCAGGAAATGGAGGGATTTGGATCATGTGCAGCAGAGGAGATTGGTTTAATGTAGCATTATGTTTAGCACTGAAATTGTGGACAGAAGGGCCTGTTCCTGTGCTGTACTGTTTTGCAGTAAATAAATTAAACCATCACAATTGAGCGTGAGAATCATGCATTTTGCCAAATTAATCTCGCTCTGTCGTGAGAAATTCTGTGATCAACGAAAATCAAAACTCACATCAACTGCATGGGCCACGGGTGTTGGAGAGCTGGGGCTAAGGGAGGGATGGAAGCAGAGGCTGCGGCGGGGTCAGATGTTGGCGGGGAGCCGGGGCTGGCGAGTGTTTGCCGGGCTGGCGAGTCGCTCGCTGCAGCTCCGGCCATGGAGCAGCCTCAGTGCAATAGTCCCGGGCCGTCGGAAGCGTTGCACTGCTGCCGTGAGAGTCTCTGAGCCGAATTCGCCCAGGTGACTGGCATGGATCAGGCTGTGGCTCGGTGCATCCTGGAGGACAACCAGGGCTGCTGGAAGTAAGTACCAAGCACTGGGTAGAACTGGAAGATAGTGGCATTCAATGGGGGTGGTTGGAGAAAGCATCCTGCTTGCCTGCTAGATTTTTACTTACTGTAACTGCAGGAAATATGTTCCCGATTTTGGGGAAGTTCAGAACCAGGGGTCACAATTTAAGAGTAAAGGGTAGGCCAGTTAGGAGTGAGATGAGGACGAACCTCTTTCATGCAGAGAGTTGTGAATCAGTGGAATTCTCTGCCACAGAAGGCAGTAGAGGCCAATTCACTGGATGTTTTCAAGAGAAAGTTACATTTAGCTCTTGGGGCTATCAAAATCAAGGGATATGGGGAAAAAACAGTAAAGAGGTACTGATTTTATTTTTCTGATGCCATTTAAACTTCACTTGGATTTAAATCACTTCAATATAAAAATAATTGGGAATGGGGAGCATTGGAACAAAAGTGTGCCCTCGGTACATATTAACTGTAATATAATAATGTATGCATGTTGGTAGGGGCAATCAAAACAAAGATCATTTTATCATTGTTGTGTTATGAATACCACAGAAAATATTGTTCTAAGAATTACTGCAGCAGATTTGCTCCCTGTTCTTGTACAACTGAAACGGGGGCAGTGATCACAGAGTCCATAACAACCTGTTTAAAAAAAAAAAAAAACCCAAAAAAAACAGATTCAATACATTTTTTCCAAGGAGAACATATACGCAATGATGCACTTACAGATTCATGGGGAGGGTTTGTTTTAAATTCTCATCTATGTGGATGGTTCTGTGACAACGATGAGAGAATCGGGTGGCAGAGCGGTAGAGTTGCTGCCTTACAGCGCCAGAGACCTGGGTTTGATCCCGACTATGGGTCCTGTCTATATGGGGTTGGAACATTTTCTCCAGGAACTCCGGTTTCCTCCCACACTCCAAAAACATACAGGATTGTAGGCTAAATGGCTTGGTAAAATTGTAAATTGTCCCTAGTGTTTGTAGGACAGTGTTGGTGTACAGAGATCGCTGGTCATCGCGGACTCGGTGGGCCAAGGTGTGTGCTTCCACACTGTATTCTTAAAACTAAACCGAAGATTCATTTAAGTGAATGTTGTCCAAATGTACATCTCTACGGTGAAGTGGATTAGGCACACAGTGGTGATTGGGAAGCTGCTCCAGAATCTCAAGGGTTTAATTTTCATATGTATCTGCAAAAGAACAATGAAATTGTGGCCTGCAGCAGCTGGGCAGCCCACGAATGTCATAACACACACATACATAATACAATAAATTAATAATCTGTGATGCTCAATGACTATGATAGTGCATATCTGGTGTGTAGTGCAACCACAGACATGCTCCGTAGTAGATTAGAGTTGCTGTGGAAGTGGTTAGTGTTGTGCAGTGTTCAAGAGCTTGATGGTTGCTGGGGGAGAAGCTGTTATTGAACCTGGAATTTAGATTGGTTTAGTTGAGAGATACAACGTGGGAACAGGCTCTTCGGCCCGAGTCTGCGCCGACCAGCGATCACCCTGCACACTAGCACTCTTCTGCACACTGGGGATAATTTCCAATTTTTACCAAAGCCAATTAACCTACAAACCTGTTTAAGAAGGAACTGCAGATGCTGGGAAATCGAAGATAGACAAAAATGCTGGAGGAACTCAGCGGGTGAGGCAGCATCTATGGAGCGAAGGAAATAGGCAATGCGTCGGGCCAAAACTCTTCTTCAGGCCCTTCTTGGGTCTGTTTCCTCTCACACACCAAAGACGTATGGGTTTATAGGTTAATTAGCTTGGTATAAGTGTAAATATTCCCTAGTGCATGCAAGATAGTGTTGAGGTGCGGGGATCGCTGGTCAGCGCAGACTCATTGGGCCAAAGGGCCTGTTTCCGCACTGTATTTCTGGACTAGTAGTAGTAGGTAGGCCCCCCTCGGTCATGACTGACCATGGGTGATGCATCCTGTTCGGGTGCAAGCCTGGGCGATGTCATTTGGAGGACAGGCCATTACAGTTTGGCACCAGCGCTGTTGCAGGAGCTGCCAGAGTGAGGTAGTGGACAACGACGCCAAACTGCCTTGGGGGCTCTGAGTCCGGTTTTCCTTGAGGTTTACTCCTGGAGCCTTTTCCATGACTGGATATGGCCACAAGGCAGTGAAGGTTTGAAACCGGAGTATTCCTTCTCCTAGATGGACTGCCTTCCCAGGCTGACGATCACCATCTGCCTGAGACTCGTATGGACGGGAGTGTCTACCTTCCCGTGCAGGTCTATAGCACCTGCCCACTGCCCACAAACTAAATGGACTAAACTAAACTAAATTTAGAACCATAATGTAATTAGAACCATAGTGTAATGCAATGAAGATAGACACAAAGTGCTGGAGTAACTCAATGGGTCAGGCAACATCTCTGGTGAAATAGGATGGGTGACGTTTCGGTTTGAGGGCCTTATTCAGACCTAATACAGTGAGCTGGCCCTTCCTCCCAACTGACTAAGATACCTATCTAAATTAGTTCCATTTGACCACATTCAACCCATATCAGCTCTAAATTATTAATTTACCAACGTCCTTGCTGTTTTCTCTTGATCGACGCACACTGATCTAGCACACCTGCTAGATGTATATGGATGATGAGAGGCATAGACAGGTAGACAGGATAGTCAGTCAGTCCACCTTTGAAATTTCCACAATGGGAAAAAGACTTGAGGGCATAGTTTACATTGAGAGAGGCAAAGTTTAAAGGACTTGTTTAGGGTCAGGTTTTTTTATGCAGGTGGTGTGGGTGCCTGGAACACTCTGCTGGAGGTGATGGTGGAGGCAGATACGATAGTGGTATTTAAGAGACTTTTAGGCAGGTACATGGACCTGCAGGGAATAGAAGAAGATGAATCACCTGCAGTCACAGGAGATTAGTTTAATTTGGCATCATGTTCGGTGCGGGCATTGTGGACAGAAGGGCCTGTTCTTTACTTTTCTATGTTCTATTAAACTGATTTGCCTCTGGGGATACCCTATGCTTGGACCTTTGCCCGAAAGAAGGTAATTCTTGCGATGGTGATAATTTTTGAGCTGGAAAGATACATTTCAAAAACGCAGTCCTGGAGTCAGTTTGGGGGGGGGGGGGGCACGTTGTTTAAATTTTTAGTTGTGAATAAATTTTAAAATTCCCGGGGAGCTGTTGGAGCGGAGGAGTTACCTGGAGCTTTGAGTATAAAAAACAGCGCGGGCCGCCGCCCCAGCTCCAAGTCCCTTTGACTCTCTGCCCCCCCCCCCCCCCCACTAATATTTAAACTGCCCCGGGCGCTCTGGCCACAGTTACACGTTGTTTAAATTGTGTGTGTACTCACAAATTGACTCTCTGACACTAATATAGGCCTCTGGCCACAACCAAGTGGTGTTCAGCAATGAAGATAGACACAAAATGCTGGAGCAACAATGGGAGAGGCAGCATTTCTGGAGAGAAGGAAGGGGTGACGTTTTGGGTCGAGACCCTTCTTCAGATAATGCTGTATACTCCAGCATTTTGTGTCTGTCTTCGGTGTAAACCAGCATCTGCGGTTCCTTGCTACTGTTAACCAACTCCTGGCTAAAGCTGTAAGATGCTGTATAATCTAACTCTGAGTGTTAGTGGGAAAGCACCACTTGGTGTGCTCAGTCCCGATGATCTCAAGACTGGGCACCACTTGCATTGAATTATCACGCAGTTGTGTTGTCCACTTCAAGGATCTTGGCATCGTATCCGAGCTGGAGCTTACTGACCTCAGGAGCATGGTGGTGAACCTGTGTCTTTAGCCAAAGCTGTTCTACTAGTGAAGGTCCTTCCGCAGTGCTGCCGGGGAAGAAGGTTCAGGGTCGAGTCAAGTTTATTCGTCACATACACATACGAGATGTGCAGTGAAATGACAAGTGGCAATGCTCGCGGACTTTGTGCAAAAAGACAAACAAACAAACAAACTACAAACAGAATGGAACAGAATCACATATTCTGTTCAAGACCGAGTGATGATGAGCCAGTCATCCAAACCAGTATGCCTGTGACTTTGGAGCTTGGGAGGGAAACTTGAAGGGGGGTGGTGTTCCCATTTGTACACTGCCCTTGCCCTTGTGGGTTGTAGAGGTCTATATTGACTAATGCACAATCGGAGGGATTGGAAGCTGAGAAACTAAGCAATGGATAAGGTGTTCAGAATTAAGAAGATTGGCAGTGGTGTTAAGGAAGCGAGCGAGCCGAGAAATCTCATCATATCTGTGGGAAAGTCAGGATGTGTTAATTGTGTAAACAGATAAAGGACATTTCTTTCTGGGAAAAGCAAACAATGAAATTCTGACGTGCAGCAGCTTAACAGGCCTGTAAACGCATAGATAAAAATATCATAATCGCGGGAAAAAAAGTCAATAAATGAATCACCTGTTCTGCTACTTGCAAAATGCCGCCACACTCTCCAGACTTTTTAATCTATTGGACATAGATGTTATCCGAAATTTGATTAGTACGGGCGTCAGAGGTTACGGGGGGAAGGCACGAGAATGAAGCTCGGAGGGGGAGATAGATCAGCCATGATTGAAGACGGAGTGGACTTGATAGGTTGAATGGCCCAATTCTGCCCCGTTCTTAAACCACTGTTCTTTCTCAAATCCTATCCAATTCTATTTTGAAAACGTCCTTAATTTTGTTTTCACACCCGGTCAGGGGGTGAGTTCCCGATTATAAAGACAGCATCACTTCCACTCTGCAGAACACAAAGTGCTGGTGTAACTCAGTGGGTCTGGTAGCATTTTGTGGAGGACATGGCAAGGTGCCGTTTGGGGTCAAGACCCTTGTTCAGACACTTCCTCTCATCCTGCCTCGAGCACGGATGCCATCCATCTACTCTCGTTTTCTCCTACTCTCTGCTCCCAAGATGAGGCTTTCCACTCTAGGACATTGGAGATGTCTTCTTTCTTCAGTAAACATGGTTTTCCCCCTGCTGTTGTGAATGGATGTCCTGCAGTTCTGCTCCTGCTCCACCTTCCTCCAGACGGAACAAGGATAGACCTCTCCTGGTCATTACCTTTCACCCCACCAGCCTCCGCATCCAACACTTCTTTCTCCAATAGTCGGAAGAAGACTCCCAACTTGAAATTTCACCTATCCATGTCCTCCGAGGATACTGCCTGATCCATTGAGTTACCCGCTGAGTTCCTCCAGCACTTTATGTTCTTGCAAGATTCTAGCATCTGCAGTTCCTTGTGTCGATCTCTAATTTCTCCCTGCGTCTTGTGGCCTTGAACCATCTACTAATGGGAACGGCTTCTCTGCCCTAGCATGATCTTGTCCACCTTTGATCAAATCCCTCAACCATCCCCAGTTTCTCCACTCGAAAACCATCTCGGAAACCCTTCATTCTAGAAATCTTTAAGAAAACTATATTATAAGAAATGGGTTTTAAAATTTGGGTTATTTCTTACGTTGTATTAAATTTAATATGGAAGAGGATATTTTTAGTTTATATTCCTTGCATTGTTCAAGGTGTATAAATCAGTGGCATGGTCAACATGGTGATTGATGTTGTCAATTAAATGCTGCAACTTTGACTGAAAACGTTGGCAACATTTTTGCAGGTCGGGCTGAACCCCTGGAGAGAGGAAATGTGTCAGAAATGGTATTGGCTTATTATTGTCAAATGTACTGAGATAAGCTTTGTGTGCTATCCTGTCAAATCATACAATACACAAGTACAGTCAGTTCTGATCTGCGTTCTACTGTGGTGTAAGATTGCTTCCCCTCTTTACTCCATATCACAAGTGAATCCAGCTCCGTGAAACTGACTATGCACAGGACAAAATTACTTTTGTCAACAGCTATAAAATCCCCTCCTTCACCTTGAACTAAATAGGACACAAAGTGCTGGAGTAACTCAGCGGGTCAGAACAGAGACCTTTCTTCGGACTCCAAGAAAGGGATCCAGCATGAAACATCATCTATCCAGGTGTGTTTAAGAAGGAACTGCAGATGCTGGAAAATCAAAGGTACACAAAAATGCTGGAGAAACTCAGCAGGGTGCAGCAGCATCTATGGAGCGAAGGAAATAGGCAACGTTTTGGGCCGAAACCCTTGGTTTCGGCCCGAAACGTTGCCTATTTCCTTCGCTCCATAGATGCTGCTGCACACGCTGAGTTTCTCCAGCATTTTTGTGTATCATCTATCCATGTTCTGCAGAGTTGCTACCTACTCCCAACACTTTGTGTCTTCCTTTGTAAATCAATATCTCCAGGTTCTTGTTTCTTCGCCCAGTTTGTGAGGCCAACCTTCTCCCGTTAGTGTTTGGCACTTGCTCCAATGACGCTGAAGAATTCCAAACTCAGTCTCTTAAATCTTTGAGCATGGAAAATCCCTTAGTCTAGTAAATGTTGCTGTATATAGTCTATAGCCAAAGTGATTTACAGAGTGCGAAAGACGTGATGCTAACTATGCTGACACTCTCTAGGTGAGATTCTTAAAAGCCACAGATTGTCACGGCATAAATTCCATCTGTTGTTTTCACTGTTACCACATATTGATACCAGAATGAGGTGACGCTTTGAGCGCTGTTCCTGAAGAGATCTACTTACAATCGTTTCACTCGATTACTTGCGTATAATTGTACTCGTGTATAGTATGGTTTGAATGGATAACATGCAGAACTAGCTTTTCACTGCATGTGACAGTAATGAATTAAACCAAACCAAACTTATCATCATGGCTCTGTCAAGATTTATACATTCAAAAGGTAGAGAGATACAAGGATCTGCAGATGTTGAAATCATGAGCAAAAAACCGTGCTGGAGTAACTCAGTTGGCCAGGCAGCATGGAAGAGTGTGTAGGAAGGAACTGTAGATGTTCGTTTAAACCGAAGATAGATGCATAATGCTGGAGTAACTCAGCGGAACAGGCAACATCTCTGGAGAGAAGGAATGGGTGATGTTTCGGGTCGAGGCTGAAGAAGGGTCTCGACCTGAAGTGTCACCCATTCCTTCTCTCCAGAGATGCTGCCTGTCCCGCTGAATTACTCCAGCATTTTGTGTCTATCTTCAGCATGGTGGAGTGAATGGATAGACAATGTTACAGGTTGGGACCCTTCTTCAAACTGATTGTTGTAGGCTGGAGAAAACTAGAAATGAGAGGTAGGGGCAGGACAAAGCAGGGCAAGTGATAAGTGATACAGATGAGGGGGGGTTTGATGGGCAAATGGATGGAGTAAGTGACAAAGACGGTACCCTTCTCCCTGTATCCCTCCCTCCCTCTGGCCTTGCATTTCACTCCCTCTCCTTATCTGACTGTTTTTGCATCCTTTTCACCTCTAGCCTTTGTCATTTACTTTACCCATTTCCAATCACCTATTCACATGTAGCCACCTTGCAAACACTTAGCAGGACTGGCTTTCTCCTCCCTGCTCCAATCAGTCTGAAAAAGGGTCCCATTCCAAAACTTCACCTATCCATCCCCCTCCCTCGATTCTGTCGGACTCGCTGAGTTACTCTTGTAATTTGTAGGTTTATATTCAGAGGTATTTGCTTTCAAACTGTTCATCAAAAGAGTATTTGCTCTGACATCTGATTCAGACTAATGAATGTCATTAAGTTCTCCTACATCATGGTATGAATATTAACAAAATGGGAAATGATAAAACATACCTTGATGGTCAGGTTTAATAGCCTTCCAACTTCTTTCATTCTTCTAAATGCTCAATAATTAAAGGGTTGAGTTACTCCAGCAGTCCATGCGATGCCAGTAATACACAGTCTGATTAATTTATTATATTTCTGCTTATTATTTATTTACCTGCAAGTTATGGTGTTTGTTGGGGCCCATTAGCTGCAGCAAGTAAGAATTTCATTGCTTTGTCTTCAGTACATATGACAATTAACCACTTGTGACTCTGCCATGGACCGGAGAAGTCAGAACTGCATCTTGGGCAAGGAGATTGAAGGGCAACACATGTGCATCAATGTGGACTCCCTTACTCTGAGTCTCGTCAGCAAAGCAGCTGCTGTCCTCTGAACTCTTGGGGAACAGCAGATGGAAATGGTGCTTTTCGTGAAAGGTGAATGCAAATGGTTTTTCCAACTCATTCACAGGATGCCGCATCAGTGGCCAGGTAGCATTTATTACCCATCCCTCGAGACTCTTCAAAATATGTGCCTTGATGACCCTTCTCAGAAGACATGTCCATCTCTGAACGGTCCTTCCATAAGCTAGAATACTGTCCGATTCACCTCTTCCCCCCCCATTGCGGACATTGGACTTTGTCTATGGAACTGCTGCGCTACAATGTATCTGTTCCATAGACAGTCACAAGCTTTTTTCCAGGTTGGGAAAATCAAATAAGGTGAGTGGGGTAACGTTTAAAGGAGATGTGCGAGACGGGCTTTTAACACGGTGCCTGGTCCGTGCTGCCAGGGTTGGTGTTGAAGCAGATGTGATAGTGGCATTTAAAAGACTTTTGGAGAGGCATATGGATATGGAGGGAAATGGATTATGTGTGGGTGGAAATGGAGATGGTCATCATGTTCAGCACAGACATTGTGGGCCGAAGGGCCTGTTCTTGTGCTGTACTGTTTTATGTTTCAATGCTGAGAAGTATATTGTGCACACTGTATCTTCACCTTTGCTCTACCTATTGTACCTGAGTTTGAATTAATTGGATTTATGTATCATATTATCTGATCTGTTTGCATCGCTTTACACTGCACCGTAGCACATGTGACAATAATAAACCCAAACCTACACATTGCTGCAGAAAGCCAGTGATAGACCAGGTGAGGGCAGCAGACCTCCTGTCCTGTGGACCAGAACGAGTTCTCATCACAGCCTCGTATTTCGTGGTCATGTTCATTGACACAAATATTTTGTATTGCGGGTTATTTAAGTGACTGAATTAAAAGTTCCCACTAACTATGGTGGCTTTTAAATTTGTATCAATAGCATCGGTCCAATAACAAGGGGGGTAGGATGATGTAGCGGTCGAGCTGCTGCTTTACAGTGCCTGAGACCCGGGTTCGATCCTGACTACGGGTGCTGTCTGTACGGAGTTTGTTCGTTCTCCCTGTGACCGCGTGGGTTTTCTCCGGTTTCCTCCCACACTCCAAAGATGTACAGGTTTGCAGGTTAATTGGCTTGGGATAAATTGTAAAATTGTCTCAGGGTAGTGTTAATGTGTGGAGAGGTGTTAATGTGCTGAGATCGCTAGTCAGCGCGGACACGGTGGGCCAAAGGGCCTGTTGTCAACCCTAATAATAACAACAATATTAATATTTACTATTTAATTCGAAAAATAATATGTGATTCTGTTACATTCTGTTTGTTTGTAGTTGTTTGTTTGTCTTTTTGCACAAAGTCCACGAGCATTGCCACTTTTCATTTCACTGCACATCTCGTATGTGTATGTGACGAATTGACTTGACTAAAACCTATATTTATATAGTGACTTCCATCCAGTGCTTTTCATGTAGACAAATAGGTGCCAATAGACAGTAGGTGTAGGAGTAGGTCATTCAGCCCTTCGAGCCAGCACCACCATTCAATGTGAGCATGGATGATCATCCACAATCAGTACCCTGTTCCGGCTTTTTCCCCATATCCCTCGATTCCCGCACACATATCGTTCCTTGCTATTAGTGTCTCTGGCTGATTGTTGTCCTATAAGCAGCATAAGCTGACCATCTAACTTAATTAATAAATCTTATTTTTTAAATCATTAGTGATCTTTTTGTACTATGAAAAAATATTAAATGAATAAATCTAGTTTTTAAATTTATAGAGGTGCTGGTACATTGTACTGATGTGCCCTGTCACACAAAACGTTCCTGTAACAAAGATACTTCTGGGGAAAATAGGGGTCAAAGCAAAGAAGGGAAGATGCCAAAATGGTGGACAGTCTAACTTCGGAATTACTTTAAAATTTGACGTGTCTCCTCTCCTCTCCCAAAAAATTCTCTCCTCCTGTCCAGGAAGCTTTCGGAGTTCCAGCTGGACCGCGGGTCATCCAGCTGCTGCTCCAGTTCCCTAACTCTGTCCTGGAGGAGCTGCATCTGGACACAGTTCCCACAGGTGTAGTGGTCAGTGGCACCAGCCGTGCCCCTGGCATCCCACATCCTAGGAGAAAGCCTTCCTTCAGCCAATCCACTCACTCGCTGGTCTGGCTGCTGCTACTCTGTGATCTTCCAGGTAATTGCCTACATGCTTGCCGGGGAAAGAGCAACTATTGGGTCCAAATGGAGAGTCTTTCAATGAGACAACACTGGCTCAATGAGCAAAATGCTTTCAATCTCAAGCACTCGGACACTGTTGAAGGCAAATGTGGGAGTAGATTTCATTACAGCATCACAGCTGTCTGCCTTTGCTTCTCTGAAGTGATTCATCACACCAGGCGCTGGGTCTTATGTTGGGCCAGTAAGTAAAAGAAAAGGATTCCATCAGCAAGCAAGGCTGTGCTGGCTTCACAGGGCAAGTGAAAATGTTCCTTTCAAATAGTTCCATGTCGCGCCTCGTAACAGCTGCAAGGAAGGCTTTCACTTCTTGTAGAATTGATGCCAAATGAGGAGCCTAGCAAAAGCTGATCAATAGTTTCAAGAATAGCTGGCATAATCCCCAGCACGTCATCAATGATGGATCACAGCTGGACATCTTTTACCAAAGGGTGAGATAACATTAGAAGAAGAAAGACACCATGTGTTGGAGCAACACAGCGGGTCAGGCACCATCTCTAGAGAAGATGGATTGGTAACGTTTTAGGCTGGCAACCTATTTCGCACTGATTGTGATGGGGAAGAAAAGCTGGAAGAGAGGAGGGCCAGGATTAAGTGATGGTTTATTATAGTTGAGGTGAGGGTGTTTGATAGGAAGATGGTTGGACAAAAGCCAGAGATGAAAAAGACAAAAGGTGTGAGATAAGAAGTGAAGAGTTGTGAATTGTGAAGCTAGAGGAAGGAATTGGGGGAGAGGAGAAATTGGTACGTCCAGTTGGGGCACAGGGGAGCGATGGTGGTGGGAGAAGGTGGGTGGAGATTTGATTAGTTACCAATAATTGGAGAATTCAATATTCATACAAATGTGTGGTGAGCTACTCAAGCTTCGCATTACTTTATTACACAACAATAGTATTGCAGACCCAAGCAAAATTGTAGAGAATATCCAGTGTCAACAATCAGTGATCAAGGTCTCTAGTTAAAATGTAGTCCATTCAGGGCAGGAATAGGAAGAAGATTCTTCGACCAGAGAGTGGATTTTTTACAAATTCTCTACCCATGGTGGCTAACATATTTCTTATATTCTCATGTTCTGAGCTTAGTGAAGTACTTTTATTTTGGATTCCTAAATTAAAACAAATGTAAAGTCTTTGTCCTGAAAACTGTGACCAACATATTCAAGAACAGCTTCTTCCCAGCAATCATCAGGCTCTTGAACACTACACAACACTAACCCCAGCATCTATGATCCTTTATGGACTCTGTTTTAGGTGCACTATTTTGTTTTTTTGCACTATTACGATTATCTAGTATGACTGTTATTAATTTATTGTATCAGTGATGTTAATATTGATATAGTATTTATGTGATTGCATTAATGGGCCCATAAAGTTACAGCAATTGTCTGTACGGAGTTTGCACATACTCCCTGCGACCTGCCTGGGTTTCCTCCGGGATCTTTGGTTTTGTCCCACACTCCAAAGACGTACAGGTTAGTATGCTAATTGGCTTGGTATAATTGTAAATTGTCCCGAGTGTGTGTAGGATGGCGACGGTGTGTGGGGGTCGCTGACCGGTGTGGACTCGGAAGTCCGAAGGGGTCGCTTCCAAGCTGTATCTCTAAACTAAAAACTAAAAGTAAGAATTTCATAATTCAGTTGCCGGCACATATGACAATTGGATACTCTTGACTTTTGACGACTCTCTTGAGTCTTAATGCTTGATGTGCAGAGCTGGTTTAATTGAAATCAGTGTGGAAATCTATTCAGGCAGTTATCTACAACAAACGACTGCAGTGTATCAAATGGGGCTGATGTAGTACCAGATGCACAGCTGAACTGCCAGAATATTCATGAAGGTTTTCATGCCTGGAAGAGGTATGTTACGGGACAAATTTGGCACTTCAGTATGGTAAGGACTGTCCATTTTCTATACAAAATTACATGCGCACGCACCCCTCTCAAAGCTCATTGATGTAAATTGAGCTTTTGATGTAGGAAAGATGATTGGAGGTGAGAGGCATCATGAAAAGACAACGTTGCAGGCAGGATTCTCAATGCTCACTTTGAACTCTCAAGAAATCGCTCTTTTGATGAGAGTTTGGGTGATAAGAGTCATAGAATTACACAGCTCAGCTCGTCTATTTTAATCAAGCTAGTCTCATTTGGAGGATTTTTGCCCATATCTCACTCTATCTTTTATATCCATGTGGCTATCCAAATATCTTTTAAACATTGTAATTATGTCTGTCTAAACCTATGTCTGTCTCTAAACCTTTCTTTGGTAGCTCATTCCATATATCCACAGTATAAAACAAGCCCTTTAGATGCCTTTTAAACCTTTTCCCCTCTCACCTAAATCTATGCCCCCTAGTTTTAGACTATCATACACTGGGAAAAGCATGATGACCATCCAGCTTATCTCCATCCCTCATGGTTTTATATTCTCCATAAAGTCACGTCTCAGCCTCTTATGCTCCAGGGAAAACAGTCCTGGCCTATCCAGCTTCTCCTTATAACTTGAGCCCTCCAGACTCAGTGACACCCTTGTGAATCTATTCTGCGTGCATTTGTTTAATGACATCCTACCTATAGCTGAGTGAACAGAACTGTGCACAACACACCAAGTGTGATCTCACCAACAACTTGCACAGTTGCAACATGACATCAGACCTCCTGCACTCATTACCCTTGACTGATGAAGTCAGACATGCCTTCTTCACCAACCATTTAGGGTGCCACGGTAGCACAGTGATAGAGTTGCTGCCTGCAGTGCCAGAGACTCTGGTTCAATCCTGACTGCGGTTGCTGTCTGTATGGAGTTTGTACATTCTCCCTGTGATCGCATGATTTTTCCTCGGGTGCTCCGGTTTCCTTCCACATCCCAAAGACGTCCAGATTTTAAATTAGCTTTTGTAAATTGTCCCGAATGTGTAGGATAGTGCTCGTGTATAAAGTGTTTGCTGGTCGGTGTGGACGTGGGCCAAAAGGCCTGTATCCATGCAGTTTCTCTAATGTAAACTCTCTCTTCTGTGTCTCCACCTTTGTACCCGTACTCCTAGGTATCCCTGTTCTTCAACACACTCTACGGCCCTGCTATTTACCATGCAAGTCCTACTCTGGTTTAACTTACAAAATTGCAACATCCCTCATTTGACGGGGATAAATTCTTTCGGCTGTTTCTTGACCCTCTTCCCCAATTCTAGATCCTTAAAGTTGACTGTCAAACTCAAACATGGATGACTACACTAACCACACTAACCAAGGAGAGTGCACATTTGATCTCTGATGCCACCTTCTGTGGCTGGTCTCCCATCAATTTTGTTTTGCTGTGCTTTATACATGAAACATATGCGTCAACCGTGAAATCTCTTTGGCTTATAACCAGCGCTGGACAAGGTCTGTGCTTCATTCGAGTTGTGTTCTCAGAGAAAGGGCATTGCTCTCAATAAATAGGCATTTAATTCTGAGCACTGGCTCACAAAAGCAATTTCAGTGCCAGTGTGATAGATTGTATTTTTTACTAAGAGTGTATCAGAAATGTTTTAACATATAAATGTGTTTTGCAATTGTAACCTATTCCAGCGAGGCTTCCTTTAATGGAGGAGAATCCATGCAGTTAGTGGAGAGCCAGACCAGGCCAAGAACTGACTGTTGTTTCCTGACATCTCCTTCAACCTTTAAGTGGAATATCCTCTTTGGGATGTGCACATTTAGTGCTCCTTAAACCTGGCTCGTGTTAAACTGCCCATAGATCAAAAATAATGGCAGGTAAACCAAATTAATTTGTGTAGTAATGCTGTCTCGTTCACCATTGAGCCAGACGTCCCAGTGTCTGGACACACAGCTGTGAATCTCGTACGTTTATTCATAGATTGCAGAGACATACAGCACAGAAACAGGCCCTTTGGCCCAATTCATCCATGCCGACAATGATGCCCCCTCTAATCTAGCCCCACGTGCCGTGTTTGCCCACATCCCTCAAACTTTCCTATCCACCTACCTAACTAAGTGTCTTCTGAATGTTGTTATTGTTCCTGCCTCAACCATTTTTTCAGGCAGCTCATTCCATATACCCACCACCCTCTGTGTGAAAAACTGCCCCCTTAGGTTCCTATTAAATCTTGCCCCTTATGTCGGAAGAAGGGTTCTGACCTGAAATATCACCCATTATTTTTCTCCAGAGATGCTGCCTAACTCACTGAGTTTCTCCTGCATTTTGTGTCTATCTTCGGAGCAGTCTGATATGTGTATGGTACTCACAATGTGTATTGCACTCACCTTGTTGAGAATACAACCGATGCCCACAGACGTGTCCCATCTACACTAATCCCATCTGCCTGCATTTGGCGCATATCCCTCTAAGCCTGTCCTATCCATGTACCTGTCTAAATGTTTCTTAAACGCTGCGATATTACCTGCTTCAACTACCTCCTCCAGCAACTCGATCCATACATCTACCACCTTTTGCGTGAAAAAGTCAAACTGTGTGGAAACAGGCCCTTTGGCCCAACATGCCGACACCGACCATCATGTCCCATCTACACTAGCCATTTACTATTTAAAAACTATTCCATGTTTCTATCTCTACCACCTTCAACTAAATCGTGGCCCCTTTGTAGAGACCAACCATTAACACCGTGCCTGGATGAAGGGAGACTTTCTGCAACCCCTGTGGGATCTGCCCCAGCCAGTGGCCTCTGTGAGCGGCAATGAATTGACGTAAACAGAAGGCGCTGCAGCTGAGAGATGAACGGAACCGTGGTTTGGCTGCCAGCTGCTTGTTTGTTGATGAAGACGCCTGGCACACGATGGCAGAAATTCCTGCCTAGGATTAGCAAGCTGCCTGTGAGCTCAAGTTGCCTGGGGAGTGTTGGCAGGTCTCCCGCTAGAAGGGGATGTGGAAGCTTGGTCAGGCGATTGCTTCTGCGTGCTTGCTTCGAACTCGGTGTTCACTGCAGGAGCGCAGAGGGACCGGGGAACATTGCTTAGTCACATTTGCGGTAAAAGTCTCCAATTTAATACAGTTAAAAACTTTCACCAGCAGCAAGCGCTGGCCTCTTGCACAGCTGTTCTAATGCCTTCCCCTTGGCTCTGTACCTTCCTTTGTCTGGTGACCCTTTAGTTTAGTTTAAAGGTGCAGCATGGAAACAGGCTCTTCGGCCCACAGAGTCAGCCCAGCCGACCAACCGTAACACCGCACACTTGTTCTACTTGTGTCAGAAGTGGGATGTGCAATGAAATAGAGCCAGCATTGCATGAGGCACCTGACTTGCCCGACCCCACAAAGTTAATCTCACCCTTTGTAGGTTAGTACAATGTTTTAACCTCAAAGGTTACGGCTTTGCTGATCTGCTTTAGAAAACCAAGTGAACATATCAATCATTCCAGTAGAGAATTTTGCCTGAGGCACAATCCATTTAAAATCAGATCTCTGTTTAATTTTGAGAAAGTGACAAAGGATGATAACACTGACGTTGATCAGTAGATCTGCAAGGCAGCTATTATTACGCAAGTGTCTCGTATTTCCACATGCCATAGAGGGCAAGAGGGCGTGCTGGAATGGGAAGGGCATGGTGGGATAATGGTTTGTTGTCCCACCGCATAAACTTTCTATTCTGACCCTGCACCAGGCCTTGATCACAAAAACGGGCGTTTCGCATTTCCTGATAGCAAAAGCTTGGAGCACAGTATAGAAGATTGTAGATAGTCATGGCAAAAATAGCTACCGCATGAAAACAAGCCCTTTGGCCCAGAGATGCAGAGCTGCAGAGATTAGCAAGGTAAAACGGCCAGTTTTATTGCAAATTCTGGATAACCATTGCAGATGAACTGGATTAATTGACCAAGTACGGCATGGCTGTTTTGGGGACCATGATATGCCCAGACTGCTTGGACCCTCTCTACATTAGGAGAGTGACTACAAAAGCAGTATCAGGTCCATCAAGCACTCTGGAAGGTTGATGGACAAAACCCTCTAAGGTTTTGACAGATACTGAATAAATAAATGCAACCTTGTTCTTCTAAAACCCAGAGTAGCCATGTTGTTGCCGTGTTCCAGTGTCTAGACCATCTCCAGCAAGCCGGGCATCAGGGGGCAGAGTTCATGGGATCCAGAGTGTGTCTATCCCTCCAGAGGAACACATAGTAACTTGCCAACACCTTAGTCAACTCGGGGATGGCACTGTTAGCAAAGCTGCAATCAGCCTGCAACTAAAACATTGTTGGGTTGTCCACATTGGCTTTAGTCCAAGGCTCCTTTCACTCCCTTATCCAGAGGAAAAACTTTGGTAGTTTTACATCTGTAAAGCAAATAGATTACCAAGGGTGATCCAGGGAAAATCCAGGAACTTCTAATTAAGGAATCAAATGTTTGAATATACTCAAGTTTATGTGTAAATTTAAAACTACCAAAGATTTTTCCTTTGATTAAGAAACGAACAGTTAAGGGAACCTTTGACTCAACACATGTTGCATTTTGACGGAAACTCCAACTGCTGGAGGGGGAGAGGAGGAGTAGGGTGGCACAGTAGTGTAATGATAGTTGCTGCCTTACAGCGCCAGAGACCCAGGTTCGATCCCGACTGTGGGTGCAGTCTGTACGGAGTTTGTACTTTCTCCCCGTGAGGGTTTTCTCCGAGTGCTCCGATTCCCTACCACGCTGCAAAGACGTACCAGTTTATAGGTTAATTGAAAAGTTGTAAAATTGTCCCGGGTGTGTGTAGGTTAGTGTGCAGGGTGATTGCTGGTCGGCTCGGGCTTGGTGGGCCGAAGGGCCTGTTTCCACGCTGTAGCTCTAAAGTCCGAAGAGGGGAGGGTGGGGTGGGCCCAAAGAAATGTAGTTGAACTGTAAATACAACACTGAAGGAAAGAGCAACAAACATTGTTACAATTCTGAGCCATCACATCGAGACAAAATGCTATTAAGTGTAAGCAATGGGTGGTGCTTATTGTGTGGTTAGTCCTTTTTGGGCGACCAGCCAAGAGAGAGAGAGAGAGGCAGAAAATCCAAACGTGAGAAACATAAATCACACATACGTACACGCCAATGAAAAGAAAAAGACTGCTTTTAAAAAAAACAAAACCCAAATTAGTTAGCAAGTCCAATGTCGTGCAAGATCTGTTGCTGAGGTAGGATTAGGGTTGTGCAGATTGGTTCAAGAACCTGATGGTTGTAGGAAAGTAACTGTTCCTGAACCTGGCGATGTGGGACTTCAGGCCTCTGTATCTCCTGTGCAAGAAGGAACTGCAGATGCTGGAGGATCGAAGGTAGACAAAATTGCTGGAGAAACTCAGCGGGTGCGGCAGCATCTATGGAGGAAAGGAAATGGGCAACGTTTTGGGCCGAAACCCTTCTTCAGACTGGGCTTTGCTGTTTACAATTTCCTTTGCTCCATAGATGCTGCCGCACCCACTGAGTCTACCTCTGTATCTCCTGCCTGACGGGGGCAATGAGAAGAGGACATGGCTTGGATGGTGGGGATCCTGGATGAATGATTTAGTCTTGATGAAAGCTTAGTCTATCTTGATGTTTTTGATGGTGGGGAGGGCTGAATCTGTAGTCCAACTTGTCAGCACCATCTGAGATAGAGCTACACGGAGAGTCATGCAATTTTTTTCCCCTGAATATGGATTGCAATGGATTGGGGTGTGGTTGTTTACTAAGCATTGTCTGGGTGCCGTATTTAAATGTCCTGGTTACTGTATTGTAGTTTTGTATTATTCAAACCACAAGTTCAAGGAAACTCCTTTAGTTTCCTGTTATAATTTAGAAATGCAAGTTCAGTTTAATGGAGGTTGTCCTGAACTAAAGCCAATGATTGTCAGAGTCAGCCACTGTGATCCACGGCACGAGGTGAACAAGATCTTGCTGTGGCACTCGGCCTTCAACACCACACCAGAAATGTGACCATGTGATGTGGTGGCAAACTAGCAGCCCTAAGGTCAGTGTTAATGGATAATCACATGGTAAAGATAGACACAAAATGCTGGAGTAACTCAGCGGGACAGGCAGCATCTCTGCAGAGAAGGTATGGGTGGCGTTTTGGATCAAGACCCTTCTTCAGATTTATCACCATGGTAACCCGTGATCCAAACTTGCTTTGGATTCTCAGATCGTGAATGGGACAGGAACATAAGGTCATAAGTGATAGGAGCAGAATTAGGCTATTTGGCAAAATCAAGTCTACTCCACCGTTCAATCATGGCTGATCTATCTCTCCCTCCTAACCACATTCCCCTGCCTCCTCCCCATATCCCCCTGACACCCATACTAATCAAGAATCCATCTATCTCTGCCTTAAAAATATCCATTGACTTGGCCTCCACAGCCTTCTGTGGCAAACATGATGATTGGCAAAGCCATATTTGTTGTCCAGCCCTCATATCCCTTGGATAGAATAGATTACAGGGTCATTACAAAGGGCAATGAAGAGTTGGCATCCAGGTTTTGGGTCTGACCCAGTAAGTGAGGATGGTTTCCTCCCTGGAACAATTGGATTCCAGCCACTCAGACCACACCTTTGTTCAGACATGTTGGAATTCCATCTAAGGTAAATGAACAAGTGAACTGATATGTGTCTGTAGAAGATAATGTTCGGGACAAAGACCCATCATTTATTTATTTGCCTCTGTACTCCACAATTTGAGATTTGTAATAGAAAAAAATCACATGTGGTTACAGTGCACATTCTCAGATTTTAATAAAGGCCATTTTTATCCATTTTGGATTCACCATGTAGAAATTACAGCTGTGTTTACACATAGTCCCCCCATTTCAGGGCACCATAATGTTTTGGGGCACCATAATGTTTTGGACACATGGCTTCACAGGTGTTTGTAGTTGCTCAGGTGTGTTTAAATGCCTCCTTAATGCAGGCATAAGAGAGCTAGTGTTTAGTACTTTGTTGCATATCCTTTGCATGCAAGGACTCCTTGAAGTCTGCGATTTGTGGACATCACCAGTTGCTGGTTGTCTTCACTGGTGATGCTCTGCCAGGCCTGTACAATGAAGATCAACACTGCAAAAGCAGGTCGGGCTAATAGACAAATGTCCCAACCTTCCACCTTCAAACGTCTGTAGAACTTCAAGTAGTTAGCCCGTTTGGTATGGGCTCTGAAGGACGAGACAATGGTTGATTTGCAACAGGCCATATCCACTGCACCCTCTCTGACGCGGGGTCCTGACCCAAACTGTCGAACAATCCTTTTCCCCCCCCCACCCACCCACCACAGATGCTGCTCAACCCACTTGGGTTTATGTTAGTTTAAAGATACAGCATGGAAACAGGCCCTTTATCTCACCGAGTCCGTGCCGACCAAGAATCATCTGTACAATACCCCTACACTAGGGGCATTGTACAGATACCATTTACCTGCTGGTCTTTGGAATGTGGGAGGAAACCAACATGATCACGGGGAGAATGTGTTTCACACGGACAGTACTCGTAGTCAGGATGGAACCCGGGTCTCTGGCACTGTGAGGCAGCAACTCCACCGCCACACCACTCTGCCTCCAGTAGTTTGTTTGTTAACTCAAATGTACATACAGTACATGAGGCTCATTGTGATATTGAAACAGAAAGCTCAAGTGCCTCAGGTCAGTGATAACGAAGCCCAAACTTCAGTGAAGGGCGCTCAGACCTACCTGCTCACCTGTAGAAACATGCATGCTTCTCCCAGAGCTGATGTACTGGGTGATTGCATCCCCTGCATTACAATGCCTTGGTTTATAGTGCATGACAATGATACATTTCACAAAATAATCCGATTCACGCCTGAGGCAATTCTATATTTGCATTAAATTGCAGAATGTATTACTTAGTTATTGTGCAGAATCTAATGGCTGTTTTCTGATGAAGAGCTAAATTAATGACTGCATTCCTTGACTATCAACATATGTCAGGCCAATCTGTCTGAACAAGTTTTAGTTGATTTAAGTCAAACCATAACCATGTCAGGACATAATTTGTCTGATATCATTTTTCTTCCAAGATTAAGCGCAGCCACTCTGACTGAATGTTAGCCATTGTCTGAAACTGGTTAATTAGTCGTGTGGTGTCGGTTTGAATACCTGATTACAGCACAAAGTGCCGGTGGAATTCAATGGGTCAGGTGAAGGGAATGGGCAGAGGCAGTGTTGGATCAAGACCCCTCTACATGGTCACTGTCGAGTCTGGAGAAGGGTCCTGATCTGAAACATCGTCGGTTCATTCCATCCGCAGATGTTGCCTGATCCCATGGTTACTCCAGCTGTTTGTGTTCTGCTCATGATTCCAGCGTCAACATTTCCTCCTGTATTCCTGATCAGTCGGCTGGAGAGAGATGTGGCGACCTTGAAACAGGTTATGGAAATGATAGAATGTAGAGCAAATGCTAACCATGAAATAAACGTGTGGCACGATACAATGGCAGCCTCACCAACAGTGTCTCGTCCTTTTCTTTCTTTGTTGTTGAATGTATGTTTTAGTGTATCTTTAGCTTTTTATTATGTGTGTGGGGGAGGGATGGGGGAAGCTTAAAAAAATGTCTTTCCTCGACAGAGATGAGATTTTTTTTTTTCCATATCGTATCTCCGTCCGCTCTGCAGCCTAACATCGAGGGGCTGGCAGCCTCTTGCTGGGGATCGACTTTGAGAGCACCAGCCGCAGGAGCTTCGACCGCCCCGACCATGGGAGCTTCGATCGTCCCGGCAACGGATGATTCGACTGCCCCGTCTGCGTTAACGTTTATATAGTTGTGCGTCGTGTTGCTTTTTTCTGGTATGACTGTGTGGTAAATCAAATTTCACTGGCGCACGTGACAATAATGAACCATTGAACACTTCCCCATTGCAGAGTGAGACAAATTCCACGCACTCACCTCTCCGAGTCCCCGGTGCCTCATAGGTTGCTGGTTCAGATCCAGGTGCCTGTACTTCCTTCCAAGAGTACCCGTGAACAGTCAGCTGGAGCGTTATAATCTGGTGCTGTAGTGGGTCAGACCAGCCCCGTCCATCAACCGGAGTCATATATCTGCACAGTGCAGATACAGGCATCTTGACCGAGCTTGTCCATGCCGACCAACAGCCATGTGAAATCCGCACGGAATGGAGGGATATGGATTATGTGCAGGCATATAAGATTTAGTCTTGGCATGTTCAGCACAGACATTGTGGGCCGAAGGGCCTGTTTCTATGCTGACCAAGTTGTCATATCGGGCAGGTCCCATTTGCCTGCATTTGGCCTATATCCCTTTCAACCCTTCCTGTTCATATTTCTGTGCAACTGTCTTTTTTTTTTTGCACTCAACATTTATTAACAATACAAAGTACACATACAAACAGGATATACACATCACATAGCATCTATCATCATCACATCAAATCATCTTAGCGTTCTGTCCTAGAAGCATCAGATTCACCGGCACCCAAGCAAGCTCATCAAATCGTGTCCTTAATCAATCTTGGTAGTTGTAGTAATACCGGTGTCCACATAATGTTGAAAGCATCAGTCCTTAACTGGAGTTTAGCTGTTATACTTTCCATCAAATATACACTTTTCAGTCTTTCCCTCCACTGTTGAACATTTGGTGGCTTTACATTTTTCAATGACACTGTAATCATCTTCTTTGCAACTGCCTTTTAAAAGTCATACTTGTATCCAATTATGGCTGTGACCTGTGGGCGGCACAGTGGCGCAGCAGTAGAGTTGCTGCCTGAAGACTCTGTCCCACGATGCGAATTTACCCAAGAGCTCTCCCGAGTTTAAAAAAAAAAAATCAAACTCGTGTAAGTAGAATGTACGTAGCGGGTACGTCGGAGCTCGTGGATGTCTCATGGCGGCTCGTAATGCTAACGGCAGGTACTTGGGAAACGCGGAAACTCGTGAAGTTTTTTCAACAGTGTGAAAAATTTCTAACAGTAAAAAAATACTCGAGATGAAGTATCCCGAGCTTGTTTTTTTTTTTTTTAATTCAGGAGAGCTCTTGGGTAAACTCGCATCATGGGACAGGGGCTTTACAGCGTCAGAGACCCAGATTCGATCCTGACTATGGGTGCTGTCTATATGAAGTTTGTACGTTTTCCCCGTAACCGCGTGGGCTTTTTCTGGGTTCTTCGGTTTCCTCCCACACGCCAAAGACGTACAGGTTTGTAGGTTAATTGGCTTTGGTAAAAATTGTGCATTGTCCCTGTGTTAGTGTAGGGAGTGATCGCTGTCGGTGTGGACTTGGTGAGCCGAAGGGCCTGCTTCCATGCTGTATAGGAGCAGGGACATTATACTGCAGTTGTACAGGGTATTAGTGAGACCACACCTGGAGTATTGTGTACAGTTTTGGTCTTTAAATCTGAGGAAAGACATTCTTGCCTTAGAGGGAGTAGAGAGAAGGTTCACCAGACTGATTCCTGGGATATCAGGACTTTCATATGAAGAAAGACTGGATAGACTCGGCTTGTACTTGCTGGAATTTAGAAGATTGAGGGGGGATCTTATAGAAACTTACAAAATTCTTAGGGGGTTGGACAGGCTAAATGCAGGAAGATTGTACCCGATGTTGGGGAACTCCAGGACAAGGGGTCACAGTTCAAGGATAAAGGGGAAATCCTTTAGGACTGAGATGAGAAAAACATTTTTCACACAGAGAGTGGTGAGTCTCTGGAACTCTCTGCCACAGAAGGTAGTTGAGGCCAGTTCATTGGCTATATTTAGGAGGGAGTTAGATGTGGCCCTTGTGGCTAAAGGGATCAGGGGGTAGGGAGAGAAGGCAGGTACAGGATACTGAGTTGGATGATCAGCCATGATCATATTGAATGACGGTGCAGGCTCGAAGGGCTGATTGGCCTACTCCTGCACCTATTTTCTATGTTTCTATCTCTAATGTCTAAAACACTAAAGGCACTTAGGCACGCCAATGACGCAATGGACTCTATTAACCAGTCCCACTAGAAATATTTTCTCAACCAGTAGTTGTCATTCTGGAAACATTTGGGAGAAACTATGGTGACAACACCCACCTTACACAACCGGGACCTTGCTACACCCACCACACACAATAGGAACCCTGGTTCGCCTATCACACACAACAGGGTGACTGGCACTCCCACTGCACACAGCAGGTCGTCTGGAACAACAACAACCCACTGGAGGAACGTCCAGTAGTATCTGTGGAGGCAGCATTTTTAATCTGAAGAAATGCTTTGATATTGTCCGTCATCTATCCATTGCCTCCACAGATGCTGCCTAACCTGCTGAGTTCCACCAGCAGATCACTTTATACACGTAGCCTGTGCACCAGTCAAACACAGCAACAGCTGGTGAAATATGATCCACTAAATCGAAATGGACATCCGATAGCATCTCCGATATCATGCCATTTCAATATACTCCATTGAGATATGAAAAGTAAGAAGTGTGGGTTGCAATGTTTAACAATGCCTCCAGAGAACAAGCGTAGGAGAAACAGGAATGCAATGTATAGTGCCCACTACCTCCTTCTCCACCCACCCACCCAACATACTCTCCCTGTGAATTACACTAAACCTTAACTGCACAGAATGAACTCGCTAACACATACGGGTGTCGTGGGTTATGGGGGGAAGGCAGGAGAATTGAGTTTGGAGGGAGAGATAAATCAGCCGTGATTGAATGGCGGAGTAGACTTGAAAGGCCGAATGGCCTCATTCTGCTCCTATCGCTATGAACTCATGAAGTCTTACTCACAGAGCCATACAACATCACCATCTATATCTCTCGTTTCCCTTTCCCCGACTCTCAGTCTGAAGAAGGGTCTCAAACCGAAACGTCACCCATTCCTTCCCTCCAGAGATGCTGCCTGTCCTGCTGAGTTACTCCAGCAATTAATGCCTATCTTCGGTTTAAACCAGCATCAGCAGTTCCTTCCTACACAAACAATCACCCCACAAGTCTTTAGGATGAGTGCGGAAACCAGAGCATCTGGAGAACAATCCACGCGGTCTCAGGGAGAATGTACAAACTGCTCCTTCAGCTCCGAGGTCAGGATTGAACCCGAGTCTCTGTGACCATGAGCCAGCTGTTCTACCAGCTGCCCATTGAGCTGCCGGCATTTGGATAGTTCCTGCAACGCCTGTTCCTGCTGAGGAAACTCAGGAGCTTTGATGTCAGACAGGACATTTTAACAGCTGTCTATAAATCACTTATAGAATCTGTACTCACCTTTAACATCACATCCTGGTTCACCCTCACCTCTGTCAAAGACAAATCAAAGCTTTCCCGGATCATCAATCAGGCAAGCAAAATAACTGGCAAAACTCAAAATCAATTATCAGTACTCCACACCCAGGCAGTTAAAAGGAAAGCCAATCTCATTACACAGGATCCCACCCAGCCTCTGCACAAGTCTTTCCAACTTCTGCCATCAGGCCCCCGATATAAAGTCCCCCTATCCAAGAAAAACATCCACAAAAACTCATTCATACCCATTGCCATAAACAGCTTAAATAAAAAATGAACAAATTAACCCTGACGCATTGTCACTTTACACGTATCCACAACTTTTATCTTGTCTATTTTTACAGTTTTTAATCCTTATATTGCTTTTAAGATCGATACACACTGTGTGTGCTCGCAGAAATCTGTGTTGTATGACTGCTTATCAGTACATTGTCCTGTCTGTATGTTGAGCCACGTCAAAGAAGATTTTCTGTTACGACAGACAATAACGTTTTCTGAATCTGAATCTGAATAGATTTCTATCAGCTGCACTGAAATTTAAAAATATCATAAGTAAGGCTCTTGATTTCAGATGTTATAAACCGACCTGAATTATAGTATGTGATCCAAGAATATTGGCGGCCACGGTGGTGCAGCAGTAGAGTTGATGCCTTACAGTGCTTGCAGCGCTGGAGACCTGGGTTCGATCCAGACTCCAGGTGCTGCCTGTACGGAGTTTATATATTCTCCCCTTGACCCCGTGGGTTTTCTCCGAGATCTTCGGTTTCCTACCACACTCCAACGACGTACAGGTTTGTAGGTTAATTGGCTTGGGTTTGTATACTTGGTATAAGTGTAAAATTGTCCCTAGTGTGTGTAGGCTAGCGTTAATGTGCGCGTATATCGCTGGGCGGTGCGGACTCAGTGGGCCGAAGGGCCTGTTTCCGCGCTGTATCTCTAAAAAATGTAAACTAAAAACTAAACACAAAAATAAATGCCTGGCCAGCAGTGGCCTTGAGCAGACTGATGGCAGTTGCTTCACACCACCTACAGCCTCCGATGAAGGGCAGAAAGCTGCCTGGAGACCGGAGTCAATAATCCGATGACGAGATCTGTCAGACCACATGTCGGCTGCTTGAAGCAAACTTCCTCTGTCGATGGGAACACCACTGATTCCCCAGCAGGCAAAGCTCTGTTGCTTCAGTCTGCGAGAATAATTGTGTCCACAATGGGGCAAAGATTTTGTTCTATTGACTGAAGGAAGACAGAATGATGATAAACAGTGGAAGGAACAAGAGACGGGCATCACCATGCTAAATAACGCTATCGACTGTTTGCAAAGGCTATCTCTTTGTTAATTAAATCGCTGCAGGGAAATCAGCCAGAGCCCAACTGAGGAGAGGACCAATTAACATTATGTTCCTCAGAAGTGAGAACAGGCACATAACTAAATATGTGAGAAAAAGCAGGAAACATTTTAGCGTAATTCATGGTGACTTTCTCATTGTTCACTCTGTTTAGTTTAGAGATACAGCGTGGAAACAGGCCTTTTGGCCTACCCAGTCTGCACCGACCAGAAATCCCCACACATTAACACTACCCTACACACACTAGGGACAATTTACATTTACACCAAGCCAATTAGCTTACAAACCTGTACGTCTTTGGAGTGTGGGAGGAAACCGAAGATCTCAGAGCAAACTCGTGCCGGTCACGGGGAGAACGTACAGACTCCGTGCAGACAAACAGCTAGAGCCAGGATCAAACCCAGGTCTCTGGCACTGTAGGCAGCAACTATACCGCTACGCCACTGTGCCGCCCGCCCCTGTTGTGGATTTCCTGATGTCTCACTGCAATAGGCTGAGGGTTTTACAGCTTTATAAAACATTGGCCAGGCTCCATTTTGATGTATCACGTGCAGTTCTGGTCACCCCATTACAGGAAGGATGTGGAAACCTTGGGGAGGGTGCAGGAGAGTTTTACCAGAATGCTGTGTGGATTAGAGAGTATTAGCAAAAGGAGAGTTCAGTTTTTTTAGTTTAGAGATTAGAGATACAGTGTGGAAATAGGCCCTACGGCCGTCCGATTCCACACCGACCAGCAATCCCCGCATGTTAACACTATCCTACACACACGAGGGACAATTACATTTATACCAAACCAATTAACCTACAAACCCGTACATCTTTGGAGTGTGGGTGGAAACCGAAGATCTTGAATAAAGTCCACGCAGTCACGGGGACAACGTGCAAACTCTGTATGGACAGTACCCATAGTCAGGATCGAACCTGGGTCCCTGGCGCTGCAAGCATTGTAATGCAGCAACTCTACCGCTGTGCCACCGTGCTACCCTAAAGGTTGGACTAGGTTGGATTGGGGTTTTTTTTCTGGTGCGCTGGGGGTTGAGGGGAGACCTGATAGAAGGTCCACCATCAATTTTCCGGCACTCTTGGTTCCAGAGCCTTGCCGGATTTTCTGTTTTGCCCGACCCGCAGAGGTCACATAATAATGATACAACACATCTCTGACCCTCTCCTGTGTCTCTGACGCACCGTGGACTGTTAGAAACTTCAGTAAATCAAATACTAAATGTAAATTTACATGGAAACTTGCATTTCTTGCACGGGCAGCCTGAGCGCCAGTTAACGGGTTGCCCTCAGAAGTCCTGATGAAGGTCTCGTCGGTGGCCACGTGCGTTGCCAAAGCACTGCTTTCCCAGCAGAACTACTGGGCCGAACCCCATTGACCTGTTGCTCCCTCTGTCCGACATGGGCCTCCTAGAGGAGTCGAACGGTACCACAAAGATTTGCCGGGGAGCTGAGCAAAGTCGGCCTTGGAAGTCGGCTTTGGGAATGGATCCGCCGGCTCCAGCTAGGCCGGAGTTCCTAAGCCCCGACCACGGGGAAAACTCAACTTGTCCATCGGCCACAAAAGTCCCGATGAGGCCGAGATTAGCCGCCTCACCCGGCCTAGACACCGCATTTTCAGGGGGGCCTCCAGGGGGATTTCAAATATGAATTCTCTTAATTTAGTCCGGATTAAAGCAGGTGCCGGACTATGAAAAGCATAGATTTGGTAGACGGTCAGAACCCTTTTCCCAGGTTAGAAATGTTAAGGACAAGAAGGCATAGTTCAAAGGTCAACGGGAAAGTTTAAAGGAGATGCGTGGGTGCATGGAACTTGCTGGTGGGAGTGGTGGTGGAAGCAGGTACAATATTGGTGTCCGAGAGGCTTTTAAGTAGGCAAATTGATGATAGGCGAGGATGGAGGGATATGGATCATGTGTACGCAAAGGAGATTAGTTTATCTTGGCATCATGTTCAGCATGGACATGGTCGGGTGAAGGGCCTGTTTCTGTACGGTTCTATGTGCAAAAAGGATTCCAGTGACTTCGACCAATTTCTACAAATATCCATAGGAACCATCCTATCGAGATGCATCATAGCTTGGTTTTGCAATTGCTCTGCCCAAGACTGCAAGAAACTGCAGAGAGTTGTGGATGTAGCCCAGTCCACCTCACGGACCAGAAGATGGAAAAGTTTGAAACCATATTCAAGATCAGCTTCTTCCCCGCTGTTATCTGGCACTTGAACGGACCTCCCAAATGACAAGGAGAAATTCCAGATCTTCCAATCAACCTCGCTACGATCCTTGCACTTTCTTTCCCTTATTTCAATTGCTGCATTTTCCCTGTAGTTGCAACATTATATTATGCACTCTATTTTCTATTTAGCATTAACTGAAGCACTTGTGTATGGTATTATTTGTCTGGATAGCATGCTGTTACATTTCTCACTGTATCTCTCTACAGTAAGAAACCAACAAGCCACACATTAGTTTTCTGCGCATGAAGCTTTAAATATAATTTTTAATTACATTTTTCATTCCCTGAGTTCACAAAGAACTCTTTTAGCTTCACACTTTGTGATTTAATATCATGAATAATTGAGAAATCAATTTTGATTTTTTTCATAAAAAGCCTATGATTTTCAACATTTTCCAGTCTTTTACACATTTGGATTTTCTGTTTCAATGCCAGGTTCTGCTTTATATCTTTTCCAGAAGTAATCTCATCTGACACGGGGAATAGACAAGTGAACTACAGTACAGTGAGTGAAACCGGTTGGACACAAAGTACTGGAGTAACTCAGCGGGTCAGGCAGCATCTCTGGAGAAAAAGGATGGTTGGCGTTTTGGGTCGGGATCCTTCTTCAAACCAATTCAGACCTTGAAACCAATTATCAAGTAGAAATATTCTTGGGTGCTTTTCTATACGGAGTTTGAATGTTCTCCCCGTGACCCGTGAGTTTTCTCTGAGATCTTCAACTTCTAATTACCATCACCTCTTAGTCAGTAAATATTCCTCCTCCTTTCCCCCTCAACTCCCGATCACCCTACTCCTGATACTGTGTGAAACAGTGCTAAATAGCAGTGCGTAGAGATGCTGCCTCGCAGTGACAGAGCCCTGGGTTCGATCCTGACCTCGGGTGCTGTCTGTTTGGAGTTTGGACGTTCTCCCTGTGACCACTTGGGTTTCCTTCGGGTGCTCCAGTTTCTTCCAACATTTCAAAGACATGCAGGTTTGTAGTTTGATTGGACACTGTGTAAAACAATTCCTAATGTGTCAGGAATGGATGAAAAAATGGGATAGCATAGAACTAGTATGAACAGTAGGTCGATGGACAGCATAGACTCAGTGGGCCCAAGGGCATGTTTCCACACTGTAGCTCTTAAGTAAGTAAGTTATTGGCCAAGAATTCACATACAAGGAATTTGCCTTGGTGCTCCGCCCACAAGTAACAACATGACATACAGTGACAGTTACGAATGACTCCGAAAACACTGAACAATAATAATAATAAAACATTAATGATAAAACACCATTGATCAAAATGAACTCAACTAAAGAAGCATGATTATTCTTTGTGTAGGAAGGAACTGCAGGTTCTGGTTTACACCAAAGATAGACTCAAAACGCTGGAGTAACTCAGCAAGTCAGGCTGCATCCTGGATAAAAGGAATCGGTGACGTTTCGGTTCGAGACCCTTCTTCAGTCTGCATTTTGTGCCTGTCTTCCATGACTTTTCTTTCCAGTCTGAAGAAAGGTTCCCTGTCCATTCCCACCACAGATGCTGCCTGGCCCGCTGAGTTTCTCCAGCACTTTGTGTTTTGCCCAAGATTCCAGCGTCTAAGGTTTCTTGTGTCTGCGATTGTTTCAATGTCTCTGCATCTCCTGACCCTCCGTTCTGGCGCTAACCTGGCATCATCACCTGTGAACGGTGCCGGCAAGAGTTAAACAAACTCATTTAGCCATTGCTGCAAATGCCCCGGGGCTGCGTTTAGGTGAAGAGGTAAATCATGAAGCGTGTCACAAGACTCTGAATAGTGCATGAGGTAGAAGGGTTTTTTTTCGTTTTGTGTCTGAGTCTTCGCTCTCCCTGGTGCATAGATAGCATCGACTTTGTAACATGCAGGCACTAGCTGGCTCTTGCACAGGCAACCCTGCCTTGCTGGCGGGGAGCCAGAGCTCGCATTGACTGTTGTAGCACGATATGGCAGATGCACAGACCGCCGGCACGTCCTCCTGGTGCCGGGCGTTCAGGTTCAAACCAGCGACCTTAAGGAAGGAGAGATGGGGAACAGTGTCCCTCTGATCTAACGTGCCCGCTGTGTACTAGCGCTCAGGAATCGTTTGTACTGTCCCAGTTGATCAGGCGGCACCTGCAGCCGAATGCAGAGATGGAGTCAGCTCTTGCCCCGCCACTCCAACCCCGGGCTGACGATGTGAGTAAAACCTTATCCACATACGCGCTTCTCTCCTCTCCCTCTCGCAACCTCCCGAAAGTACTTGGGAAAGTATTATTTAGTGAGCTTACACGTGTCTATTGTCATGTCCAAGGATGGAGTGAACATTAAGAGCCGCACACAGTTGTTTTTTTAATGAAATAGTCCGACTTAAGTGTTGCACCGTCAGTGAATGGGATCATGTCATTGTTCACTAGAACATTTCCCAAATGCCTTGAGCTACAAAGTGAAGGCGACTGAAAGCATTGATGCAGTTGGCTTGTAATGTTATGGTTAGTAATTATGAGCCAGCCTGTCGTTTTATTTTAGAGTGCTGGCAATATTGTGGATGCCTTGTTTTACATTACCTATTCAAAAGCAGCGTGGAAGGTTAGGGAAGGAAAATACTGAGGAGCAATTTATAATCTATATAAAACTAGTATCTTGCACATATGTGAAAATGTTGTCCTCATTTCAAGCCGCCTGTGTTCAGGCTGGGGGTGGAATCTATGGCCCAACCCGTGTACATTCACTGACAAGCCACAGTCATCCATATTATTCTAACGCACCTTCTGGCTGTGAAGACATGCTTTCCCCATGTACATGGCAGCATTGGAAACCTCTACGGGTGTCAGAGGTTATGGGGAGAAGGCAGGAGAATGGAGTTAGGAGGGAGAGATAGATCAGCCATGATTGAATGGTGGAGTAAACGATCGCTGAAAGGCCTGATTCTGCTCGTAAAAGTCATGAACTTACTAACTTCACCAGAGCAGAGAGACCTCAGTTATAAACCCCACCTGACAGTGCTCCATCATTGCGGCGAAGTAGACTTGATGGGCCGAATGGCTTAATTCAGCTCCTATCACTTATTAATACTGCCTTCCATGACACTGTAGAAGAGATAAAGATTAAAGTGCAGTAGTGTGGAGCAAAACTCTCAGAAGGCGCATTTAATGCCACATCGGGTCCCGTGCATCCATTGCAATGCTGCTTAAATGTACTGCTTACAACATCGCCTCAGTGTGACAACGTTTCATCCTTGTTTTCAAATTGCAGCTATTATGGTCTCCAGCTTTTACAGGTCTTGCATTGTCAATTATTATCTGTGCGTTATTGCATATACGGGCCTGTTAAGCTGTAGCAAGTAAAAAGTTTGTTCCTTTGCCAGCAGATATGTCAATTAAACACACTTGACTTGACCGTTAAGATCAAAAAGTGCTAGGGTAACTCAGCGGGTCAGGCAGCATCTCTGGAGAACATGGATAGGTGATGTTTCAGTTCGAGACCCTTCTTCTTGAGGAAGGATCGGAGGTGGGGTCCCAACCCAAAACATCACCTATTTATGTCCGCCAGAGATGCTGCCTGACCTGCTGAGTTACTCCAGTACTGAGTCCTTTAGTAACCCTCTCCTCCCAGCCCAAAACCCTCTATCTTTGTGATGCTCCAAGCCCACCCACCTCTGCAACATTGGCCTTCTTTGTTACACCGTTGCAAACCAAACTGTGAAATTCCATCTCTCTCCATAGGACTCGGCCTCCTTGATCAACCATTTTTTAATCTGTCCTAATACTTGCACCTGAATTAAATGCAGTTTGGTGAAGCTCCTCAGCATGTTAAATCCCCCTCATCATACAAGTACAATTTGTTGCATCTGCCCATGTTCCCGAACATTAAGCATGTTCTGAAGTAGCCATGGGTAAGAGTGCCAGTGGTGGGCGAGGGTGCCCGGTGGTGGGCATCAAGGCCCGGCAGTGGGTTTGGAAAGTGTTCTACATTGCATTAGCACGATATAGCAGATGCACAGACCGCCGACACATCCTCCTGGTGCTAGGCATTCAGGTTGAAGCTGAAGGAAGCAGAGTTGGGGAATAGTGTCCCTCTGATCTAAGGTGACCGCTGTGTACTAGCGCTCAGGACTCGTTTGCACTGTCCCAGTTGAACAGGCGGCACCTGCAGCCGAATGCAGAGATGGAGTCAGCTCTTGCCCCGCCACTCCAACCGCGGACTGACGACGTGAGTAAAACCTTATCCATAGTGCGCTTCTCTCCCTCTCCCTCTCCGCAACCTTCCGAAAGTACTTGGGTAAGTATTATTTAGTGAGCTTACACGTGTCTATTGTCATGTCCAAGGCTGAAGTGAACATTAAGAGCCGCACACTGTTGCTTTTTTAATGAAATAGTCCGACTTAAGTGTTGCACCGTCAGTGAATGGGATCATGTCGTTGTTCACTAGAACATTTCCCACATGCCTTAAACTACAAAATGAAGGCGACTGAAAGCATTGATGCAGTTGGCTTCTAATGTTATGATTAGTAATTATAAGCCAGTCTGCCCTTTTTTTTTCAGAATACTGACAATATTGTGAATGCCTTGTTTTACATTATCCATACAAAAGCAGCATGGAAGAGTCGGAATGGAAAATTCCGATTTATTTATAATCTATTAAACTATATAAAACAGGTGTCTTGAACATATGTGACAATGTTATTTTCATCGGGCATTTCAAACTGCTTGTCTTCAGGCTGGAGATGGAATCTATGGCCCAACCCTTGTATATTCACTGACAAGCCATTGCCCTGCCTGAGGGCCACTATCATCCATGGTATCCTAACGCACCTTCTGGCTATGAAGGCAGGCTTTCCCCATGTATGTGGCAGCATTGAAAACCTCTATTCATACTGCCTCCCATGTCACTGTATAGAGATAAGGATTAAAGTCTCAGAAGGTACATTTAATGCCACATCAGGTCCCGTGCATCCACTGCTTAATTGTACTGCTTGCAGCACTGCCTCAGTATGACAACTTTTCATCCTTGTTTTCAAATTGCAGCTATTATGGGTACCTGCTTTTACGGGTTTTGTATTATCAATTATTATCTGTGTGTTATTGCATTTACGGGCCTGTTAGGCTGCGGCAAGTAAGAAGTTTGTTCCATTGCTAGACACTCGGGGCAATTTTACATTGAACAATTAACCTGCCGATCTAACAACAAGCACTCGGGGGAAACCCAGGCGGTCACAGGGAGAACATGCAAAGCAGCCTCAGTCAGAGTGGAACCCGGGTGTCTGGCGTTTGAGGCAGAGGCCACACCAGCTGCCCAACCATGTCACCCTATACTCGTACACGGCATGGGGTAGCATAGGGTAGCACGGTGGCGCATCGGTTGAGTTGCTGCCGTACAGCGCCAGAGACCCAGGTTCGATTCTGACTACGGGTGCTGTCTGTACGGAGTTTGTGCGTTCTCCCTGTGATCGCGTGGGTTTTCTCCAGTTTCCTCCCACATTCCAAAGATGTGCAGTTTATAAGTTAATTGGCTTCTGTAAAATTGTGCCTATTTGTGTGAGATAGAACTAGTGTGAACGGGTGATCGCTGGTCGGCACAGACTCGGTGGGCCGAAGGGCCTGTTTCTACACTGCATTTCTAAACTAAATTAAACAGTACCACAGCTGTCCACCTCTCCCTTGCTTGGCTTTGTCCTGCCTCTCTTCCAGCTTTCCACTATAATCAGCCTGAAGAAGGGTCCTGACACAAGCATCGCCTATTGCTATCCACTAAAGATGCTGCCTGACCCACTGAGATACTCAGGCATTTTGTCTTTTGTTTACAGTTCTTTGTGTCTAACTTCACAGATCCTTGGCATCTGCACAATGCTCCAGCTATTGTGCGGTGGGAATCATTGCCTTGATTCCATTAGTTCCCCTTTATTACCAATGCCCTGTTGTGATTTTTATTTCTCCTCAAACTGACCGGCTGCTCTTTCTGTTTCTCTCCCAGAACACTGACCTCTTTGAAATGATTGAGAAGATGCAGGTACGTTGTTGCTTTTCACGTTGAGGAAACAAAGCCATTGGTCCAAGAGAACACCTCAAAGCCGGTTTGAAGCACATGGCCAAGACACGGCAGTGGTGTTTAAGAGGCTTTTGGATAGGCACGTGCAGGGAGTGGAGGGTCGTGGGTCACGTGCAGGTAGAGGAGATTAGATAAACTTGGCATCATGTTTGTCATGGACATTGTGGGCCAAAGGGCCTGTTACTGTACAGCTCTGTAATTAATAAGTAAGCACGAGACGCATGCAGGACTTTAAGTCTTCTGGATTTCTCGGGGGCATCGTGCCTGCTCTAACATAATAGGACACGTGTGCACCTGTAATCTCACTGTGCAATGTAAAGGGGGCATGTGGCGTACTCTTCCCCACCCCCCCCCCCCTCAGCCCAGCCCCGGAGTACCTTCCCCCCCCATGCCCCGTTTCTGCATCCCTGCACAAGAAGGTTTCTTTTATCCAAACCTTCAGTGAAAGAATAGTTCTGTCCTGGGATGGATGCCTCAGGAAAATCAATCATTGGTGACGTGGGGAGAGTGAACACTCCTGTACACTCTGCACCCCAAGCCCACCTTGTATTGCAGCCATGACAACAACATCAGACTAGCAGCCACATCTGGGCCCCCTGATATGGGGCCGGTCTGAACCTGAAGCTAGTTTGCTTGCCGACTGTGCTCAGTGAATCCTGGGTGTAGGGAGGTGTCTGGGGCAATAGGAAGAAGATAGGAGAGTGAGGTTAGGAGGGAGAGATAGATCAGCCACGATTCAATAGCGGAGTAGACGTGATGGACAAAATGGCCTAATTCTGCTCGTGTCACTTATGAACTAATGAAACTGTACCACCTCCCACCTATTGTTGCCAAGAAGTAAAATGATCCTTTTGTGCCTGCCATCGCCAATGCAAAGTGTACATTTGATTAGTAGGAGATTTACTCATTTGTTTGGATGCCGTGGTGTTTGTATGTTACTGATGCAATCTCATTTCTTCCCGTCTCTTCCTGTTTGTATGACGTCACCGTCTAGGGGTGCAGAATGGACGAGCAGAGATGCACTCTTCCACCACCTCTTAAAGTAGGTGTTGTCCATTGGCATTTCTGGTCAAACACTCCAGGGTATTAATTAACAAGGTGGCAGGGTTAAGAAATGGGCAACGCGTCCTAATTGATTGAAAGGGACAGTATTGAACCGGTCACTTTGACCCACCAATGCAGACAGGGTATGGGGATGACATCCTGGGAGATTTTGCATTTGGTTCTGCAAAGAACGACTGGAGGTTAATACCGAAGGTAGATACAAAGTGCTGGAGCAACTCAGCAGGTCAGGCAGCATCTCTGGAGGTGACGTTTCCTCTTTGTTTTCTGTCTGACCCGCTTAGTTGCTCCAGCACTTTGTGCCTAACTTCAGTATAAAACAGCATAGTTCCATAGTTCCTCCCTACACATTGCAAGTTAATATATTTGCATGCCAAGCACAGCTCGGGTTCCTTGTAATATATGTTAGTTGAAAACTGCATCTGAAGTTTGGAATCCAATAGAACTAAAATGGAGAAGCAGAGTTGAATGCACAGAGCTAAGAAACAGCTTCAACCCCCTAAAGTCAGGCTATAATATTGATGACAATGACTGCGCACAACAGTGCCCCGAGCAGCGAGTCCTGACAAAGGCGTCCAGGTTTGGAGGTTGATAGATGGACACAAAAAGCTGGAGTAACTCAACGGACCAGGTAGCATCTCTGGAGCAAAGGAATGGGTGAAGTTTCGGCCCGAAACGTCACCCATTCCTTCTCTCCAGAGATGCTGCCTGTCCTGCTGAGCTACTCCAGCTTATCGTGTCTATCTTCAGTTTAAACCAGCATCTGCAGTTCCTTCCTACGCAGGTTTGGAGGTTAATTGGCTTCGGGGGAAAAATGTACATTGTCCCTAGTGTGTAGGATAGTGCTAGTCTACAGGTTGATCACAGGTCAGCGCGGACACGGTGGGCCGAAGGGCCGGTTTCCACGCTGTATCTCTAAGCTAAACTAAACTAGGTGTTTAAGAAGGAACTGCAGATGGTGGAAAATTGAAGGTAGACAAAAATGCTGGAGAAACTCAGCGGGTGAGGCAGCGGGTGATGCTGCCTAACCCGCTGAGATTCTCCAGCATTTTTGTCTGCTTATGGTGTGTGTCCCCATTCCAGATGTTGCAGGCGAGGTGTTGTGAGACTGTTAGTTGCATTGTTGATACTTCAACAAAAGCTAAGCTCAATAGAAATAGCATTCTGCAGACCTCATCGTATTACAAAACAGCTGTTTCTTCTTTTACAGACAGAAGAAGATTATATTCCTTATCCCAGTGTTCATGAGGTACGGCCTTCAGATTTTATTTCTTGACGAGGAGGTAATGATGACTAGCTGATCTCGTGCACCTGGAAACAAATCTGAGTCCTGCTCTTGTTGCAAATTAGTTTGGGGTTGGGGCCCTATCTGCACATCCACCTTCCTGCGCTTTCTCTGGCTTGAAGAATAAGGAAAATCTCTACCCTCTGGTTGGGCCTCGTGTCAAATACTAGGCAGCCACACACTGAATAACGAATGCCCCCAGGCAACAGAGGGAACCGGAATTCTAAAATTTAAATACCTGTCTTCTATAAATATGTTCTCCGTATCCCAGATTGAAACATTTAGACCGGTACATGGATGGGGCTTGTTTAGAGGGACATAGGCTAAGTGAAAGCAGGTGGGACTAGTGTAGATGGGGCATGTTGGTCGGCGTGGGGGATTGGGCTGAACAGCCTGTTTCCACACTATAGGGTTCTATGATTCAACGGTGATTAGAGGTTTTAGTGTTTCTATATTGATTGATTGCCTGAAAGATGAAGTATGGAAACAGGCCCCTTCGCCCCAACGGATCCATACTGATCATCGACTGACCCATTAACACAGTAATTCAAAGTTATTCCCACTTACACATCCTCTCCCTGCAATTTACAAAGGCCAATTGACCTACAAACAAAAGTTTGATACAATCTGCCTGTAACAACCTTTGTGGAAGTGTACTGAGTGAACGGTTTTGATCTCAACATTTCCACTTGAAGTTGCACTTTTTAGATTTACTAGGATGCCATGAAAGTAAGTGAGTGAAGATTGCGTAGACTTGAAGTTCGAAGCTTTCTATGTTGGAAGTGAAAATGTTCCTGTCAAAGATTACAACAAAGCCCATGGCCATTCTTCCCACTCATTAGCTAGATGTCACCAAAAGAGAGGGGTTTAAAATCATCACAGAAGAAACCAAGGGTGAAATTGGAATAAATGATTTGTACATTAACATAGGGCAATGAGCTTTCAAATATTACTTAAGTACAGCATATTTTTTTTACTGGTATTTTTAAAAGGGGAGCGTGAAAGGTTACAGATTATAAACAGCAAAGCCCATTACAGCACTGGTTGATTCCATAGGAATTGGATGTATTGGATGTATTCAGCAGAGAGTTAGATATGGCTCGTAGGGCTATATGGATATAGGGAGAAAGCAGGAACAGGGTACTGATTCTGGATTATCAGCCATGATCATATTGAATGGTGGTGCTGGCTCGAAGGGCCAAATGTCCTACTCCTGCACCTATTTTCTATGTTTCTATAAGATGGGAAACAGTGAATGAATTTGATATCTAGGACTGGATGTGGAATTTTTCGATGAGCAACAAAGAATGCAGTCTTTTCCCAAAGATCTCAATTTTTCCAGACACACTTTAAATTCATAAAATTAGTTACGTTGCCAGAATTTGTTTAATATAAAACAAATTGCTCGAAGGAGATTCTAATGGCCGCATTAAAGTACTTGTTCCTGTTAATATTACCTCAGCGAAGTCTCCATGCGGTGTGATCAATACAATGTTGAAGTTTCAGAACTGCTGGTTCAATAGAAATTCATAATCTAATAAACATTCACAGTGGATGCAGCAGCCAGTATTATCGACTGTATCCAGTCCCGATTCTTGCAGCTCAGGGAGGGTGGGGAGAGAAGGCAAGCTATGGGCGGCTCGGTGGCGCAGCTGGTACAGCGCCAGAGACCCCGGTTCGATCCTGACCTCAGGTTCTGTTTGTGGGGAGTTTTCTCGTTCTCCCCGTGACCGCGTGGGTTTCCGCCAGGTGCTCCGGTTTTCTCCCACATCTCAAAGACGTGCAGGTGTCTAGCTTAGTTAGCCTCTGTAAATTGTCCCTAGAGTGGATGAGAAAGTGGGATAACATAGAACTAGTTCGAATTGGTGGTCAGTGGTCATAGAAACATAGAAACATAGAAAATAGGTGCAGGAGTAGGCCATTCGGCCCTTCAAGCCTGCACCGCCATTCAATATGATCATGGCTGATCATCCAACTCAGTATCCCGTACCTGCCTTCTCTCCATAAATAAACCTACTGTTTTGACAATACTCCCCGACCTCGGGATCCCACCCCCAGTGCCCACTTGACCCCAAACCCGCCCGCAACACCTCTCCCCCATGTATGCTTCACTGACCGACTGTGCTCGGCTCCACCTGTAGCAAGCAATCTCTTGACACCCTCTCCACCGGTACTAAACACCCCCCGACACCACCGCTCCCCCCATTGTGTCACCTGTCTCTCCCCGCCCCCCCCAGGCCCGGGCTGGGAGTAGAGGGGATGAAGAGCAACAGGACGGTCTCGGCGCCGGCCCCTCTGCTCCCATTGCGGGCCTCCTTACTCGCCGCTTGACGTGGGTCAGGCCGGGGAATGGAGTACCTGGACCTGGTCTTCTCCCCGGCCTGTCTTGCGTATCAGTGTACAATCAGCGTAACTTGATGGGCCAAATGGCCTACTTCCATGCTGTATCTCTAAACTAAACTAAATTAAATGAAACATAGATGTTCACAAGTTATAGGGGTAGAATTAGACCATTCGGCCCATCGAGTTCACCCCGCCGTTCAATTATGGCTATCTGCCTCCTAATCCCATTTTCATGCCTTCTCCCCGCAACCCTTGACACCCATTCTAATCAAGAATTTGTCTATCCCTGCCTTAAATATATCCACTTACTGGCCTCCACAGCCCTCTGGGGCAAAGAATTCCACAGATTAACTGAAGAAGTTCCTCCTCACCTTCTTTTTCAAAGTGCGCTCTGTAAATCTGAGGCTATGACCTCCGGTCCTAGACTCTCCCACCAGTGGAAACATTCCTTCCACATCCACTGTATGCCTTTCATTATTCTGTAAGTTTCAATGAGGTCCCCCCCCCCCCCCCCCCCCCAACCTTCTAAACTCCAGCGAGTAGACGCCCAGTGCTGTCAAATGCTCATCATATGGTAACCTGGAATCATTCTTGTAATCCTCTCCAGAGCCAGGACTTCCTTCCTCAGATGCTTGCACCTCTGTTGCCATTACACCTCTGTTGGTTTATGACAGCGAATCTACATCATTGTGTCCATAGTGAAACTTAAATTGTCATTATCAAAAACATTCCTTGAGTACATTTCCTAATCCTTTGTTATAGGCAAGGTGTATCAAAATTTAGAAAACTATCTAGGAAGGGGAGAAGGTATTGATAGATGATTTATAGAAGTTAGATCCTCTTCAAATTTCAGAATTCAGAACGTACAAGTATTGTCCTTGCTTCTTGTATCCCATCTTCAAGGCTGGTGGTGTTAGTTACCATTAGTGGCTGCCTTGTCCATGGTGGTGATTTCATTGGAAGCCTGCCTTTAGACCAGAACAGTTTGAAGAAACAGCTAAAAGCAGAAATTACGGGTCATTTGCAAAATACAAAGTACTGGAGGAACTCAGCAGGTCAGGCAGCATTGATTTTTGATGGGTTTTTCCGGGGTGCTCCGGTTTCCTTGCCACACTTCAGAGACGCACATGTTTGTAGGTTGACACAAAAAGCTGAAGAAACTCAGCAAGACAGGCGGCATCCCTGGAGAGAAGGAATGGGTGATGTTTCGGGTTGAGATACCTTCCTACATGCTTGCAGGTTAATTTGCTTCAATAAAGATTGTAAATTGGCCCTAGTGTGTAGGTTAGTGCTACTGAATGGGGAGCTTGTCGGCATGGACTCGATGGGCCGAAGGGCCTGTTTCCATGCTGTATCTCTAAACTAAAAGACTCGGCCAGCACACAACCTCGGTACTTTAGCTTGAATCACCTGCGAAGGAGCTTCTGTTTGCATTTAGTTTCTAACTGTCCTTCCTGTAGGTTCTGCAGCGCGACACACCGTACCCAATCATCCTCCTCCCTCAGTTTGGTGGCTACTGGATCGAGGGGATGAATCACGAGATCACAAGTTCCCCCGAGGCAGAGCAGGTCTCATCGTCGCCATCCAAACCCAAGCTGGAATGCAACACCATAGCCAAGATCTACAGGAAACACTTCCTGGGAAAGGTATGGAGCGCCTACATTTTAGTCGACAAAATCGATCATTGATCTTCAATAACGTGATTGATGGAATATATTAAAAAAATCAGGATTACATTTTGAAGTTTCAGCAATAACAGGCATAGAAGGGAATTGTACTGAAGTCCCTGATTCACATCGGATGATTAATCAATGGAAGCAATTACTTTCCTACAAAACATCAGGTACTTGAACTGACCTGCACAACCCTCATACAGGTGCACAACCTTTTATCCGAAAGCCTTGGGACCAGACACTTTTCGTAATTCAGAATGTGTCGGTCTTGGGAATGGAATTTTTTTAGCGTAGACTTTAATGGCTGGCTCAGTGGTAGAGTGTTCGGCTCATATCCGCAAGGTCGCGAGTTTGCGCCTTGATCCAGGCAGTTACTCGGTCGTGAGTTTGAGTCTTCAATGTAGTTTTTTCTTGCAGAATAAATGTTTGTATGAAATGCAGTGTAGGAGAGGTGTACTGACTGTGTGGGCAGAACTTTGGAAGTGATTGCCCACCAGTCTAAAAAGCCGCTGTGTCTCCCTGTCCCTGGGATAGCAGGGGGCGATCAAACAGCACAATACCCCCCTCCCCCTCCAACTCCAGAGGAATCCGCTCCCCGATGGGCCGCTACGGCGACAAGTGGCAGTTTGCCCACAGCCCGAGCTGCGCCACCCCAAGAACACCTTGCACACCATCAGCTTCTGCCCCTACGTGTTCCTCTGGAGTTGGAACGGGGCTGGGCTGGAGTTGCTGCTGGCTGTGGGTCTCTGGGATCTCCGTGCTTGCAGTGGGCCTGGGGGTCGCTGTCCCGTTGGTCCTGATGTCTCCGGCCACCCCCCTGGACTGGAGCTGAGACTGGGAACTGTACCGCCCTTGCTCCCTCCCTCTGCAACTGCAAACAACCCCACTGTCCTGCAAGGGCGGTACAGTTCCCGGAGGATGGCAGGTGGCCGGAGACGTCAGGACCAACAGGAACCCGCTCCCCGATGGGCCCCTACGACGCCCCGAGCTGCGCCCCGTCATCCGCAACCCAGGTTCCTCTGTAGTTGGAGCGGGGCTGGGCTGGGCTGCTGTTGGCTGTGGGTCTCTGGGTTCTCCGTGCTTGCGGTGGGCCTGGTGGTCGACGTCCAATTGGTCCTGACGTCTCCGGTGACTGCACTGACCTCCTGGCAGCCATCGCCGACTTGAAGACAGTGCAAAGCCCCCGCGCCGGTGCAATGAGCAGGGAGCTGGAGAGGGGAGGGAAGGGGTCACACACATGGCCGGGGAGCAGAGGGGTGTAGGTGGGATGAAACTGAAGGGAGCGACAATCTGCTGCTGCCTACACTGTGTATCGTGTCTACCGTGGGAACTTTTAACTCAGCGGGCAGGTAGCAGCAGATTGTCAATTATTAACCCTCCCGCGCAATATACCCTCACCTTCTCTTTTATGGATGGGGATTTAGTTCCCCTTTCTTCCAGGACCGACCGGAGGTTCCGCTGTCACCCTGCGGGCCGCCCTCGGTGAACGTCCTGTCTCCCTGTCCCTGGAATAGTAGGGGGCGATCAAACAGCACAATACCCCCCTCCAGCTCCAGAGGAATCCGCTTCCCGATGGGCCGCTACGGCGACAAGTGGCAGTTCGCCCACAGCCCGAGCTGCGCCACCCCAAGAACAAGACGTTATTCTTGCACACCATCAGCTTCTGCCCATACGGGGAGCGTGTTCTTCTGGAGTTGGAACGGGGCTGGGCTGGAGTTGCTGATCTGGGATCTCCGTGCTTGCAGTGGGCCTGGGGGTCGGTGTTCCGTTGGTCCTGACGTCTCCGGTGACTGGCACTGTGCTGCTAGCATCGCGACGTGAAGACAGTACAAAGCCCCCGCGCCGGTGCAATGAGCGGGGAGCTGGAGAGGGGAGGGAAGGGGTCACACACATGGCCGGGAAGCAGAGGGGTGTAGGTGGGGTGAAACTGAAGGGAGCGACAATCTACTGCTGCCTGCACGCTGTTAAAAAGTTCCCACGCAAGACTCACGATACACTGTGTATCGTGAGTCTAGCTGGCAGGTAGCAACATATTGTCAATTATTAACCCTCCCGCGCAATATACCCTCATCTTCTCTTTTATGAATGGGGATTTAGTTCCCCTTTCTTCAAGGACCGACCAGAGGTTCCGCTGTCACCTCTGCGGGCCGCCCTCGGTGAACGTTTTCAAGGACCTTTCTTCAAGGACCGAAAAAATGTCGCTATTTGGAGGTTTTCGTTATTTGGATCGTCGGATAAAAGGTTGTGCACCTGTACTACCTCAGCAACTGAACACTTGTTGCACTGCACACCAAATGCTGGAGTAACTCAGCAGGGCAGGCAGCAGCTCTGGAGAGAAAGAATGGGAGACGTTTCGGGTCGAGACTTCTTCAATCTAAAGAAGGCTCTCGACCAGAAAGATTTCGGGTTTTGGGTCGAGTCCCTACTTCAGATTGAAGAAAGGTCTCGACCCAAAACGTCACCCATTCCTTCTCTCCCGAGAGGCTGCCTGTCCAGCTGAGTTACTCCAGCATTTTGTGTCTATCTTCGATTTAACCCAGCATTTGCAGTTCCTTCCTACACACTTGTTGCACAGCCATGGGCTTGTGATCTAAATATGTATTTTTACACAGACTTGTTCTGTTCACTGTCTTGGGTCAATTCACTCTGTTCAATGTTTCCTGAAGATATCAACAAATGGTGATTGTTCTTAAAGTTATGGTGGCATAGATTCACACAGCACAGACAACAGGCCCGTGCTGGTGAAGATTCCCTCTGAATATTTGACTCGATTTGTTTTTTCTCTTCCTCAGGAACATTTCAATTATTACTGCATTGACAATGCTCTGGGCCACTTGGTGTTCTCCATCAAGTACGACGTTATTAATGACCAGGAGCATCTCCGCCTGCTGCTTAGGTAGGTCAGTGAGCAGGAGTTAGACATCCTGGCCGTTTGCAAAAAAAGCCCTGGTCCTTCCCATCCACCGAAGGCAGTGCAGACTGCTGGAGGCTATCGCACGCACTCCCCTCATGACTAACTCTGCAAACTCACTTCTCTGGCCAGTCCATAGTCCTAACCTGGTATTAATCAGTTTCTAATACTGTGGGATCTGTGTAGGAAGGAACTGCTGATGCTGGTTTAAACCGAAGATCGGCACAAATCTTCAGTATCTGCAGTTCCTTCCTACACATTTCATCTGCTTTACTGTGAAATGTCCTCAAGGTATGTCTACTTTGAAGAAGTTCTAATCCAAGAAGTTAAATATCTTCTAATCCTAGCAGCATACGTAAAAAAGTAGATATCTTTAGTATACTTGTAAACCTCTTCCACAACCAAGATTTTTTTTAGATAATTTTTTGAAAGATCAGCTGATTGAAGGTAATGGTGAAGGAGCAGAGAGGAGAATGGGGCATTGAATGATGGGGCAGGCTTGAGGGGCTGAATGACGTACTCTCGATCCTTTGTCCTTAAAGCATCTCACGGGTAGCACGTAGATTGATCTTGCTTAAAGATTACGTTAAAATGTATTTGGTACCCATTCTTGGCATGATGCATTTAATAACTTCCTGGTCTTTTTCTGTAGAACCAAATGCAAAACCTTCCATGACATCATCCCCATTTCCTGCTTGATTGAGTTTCCCAACGTGATCCAAATGGCAAAGGTGGGTAAGAGCTGAGCAGCCACTAGTTTAGTTTATTGTCACGTGTACCGTGGTCGGGCTGAAGGATGAAAATTTGAATAATAACAAAGCACCTGGATTGCACGTTTAATCAGTCTTCTGTTCTATTTCCAGCTTGTTTGTGAAGATGTAAATGTGGATCGTTTTTTCCCAGTTTTATACCCCAAGGTAGGAATCAGTCTTGGGGGTGGTTTAAAATGCTTTTCTCTCCTCGGATTTCTCATTCCTGCTTTAAAAAAGAACTCTCGGTGCTGGAGGAACTCAGTGGGCCAAGCAGCATCAATGAATGGACAGACGATGCTTCAGGTCAGGCCTTCTTCACATGGCTGAAGTCTGGGGAATGTTGTGGTGTGAGAAACATTCCAGCAAATTTGGCATTTGGACCCTTCTTCAGAATTGTCTGTCCATCTTGAGCCAGGTGCCAACTGGGAAAGGTCATCTCTGAGGAAATCTGAAGAAAAGTCCCGATTGGAAATGTCGCCTGTCAGTGTGAAGAAGCTTCATGACCCAAAACATCATCTGTCCGTTCCCTCCACAGATGCTGCCTGACCCACTGACTTCCTCCTGCGCTTTGCGTTTTGCTCAAGGTTCCAGCCTCTGCAGTTCTGGGAGGCTGCAGTTGCAAAAGATGAGGCTAGGCTGGTAGAGAATCATGTCACACATCCCTCTGTCTCTTTCAGGCCTCCCGACTGATCGTGTCATTCGATGAACATGTTATCAGCAATCACTTCAAGTTCGGGGTTATTTATCAGAAGCTCAGACAGGTGAGTGCTTTAGCCCAACTATAGCCTTTCAACCTGCATCCTCCTGATACTGTAATAAGATATAAGGTTGGAATAAGGTGGTGTCCATTTCAGTCATCGGTTTGGTTCAGCAGCTTGGCTAAAGCACAAGTTGGACTATAACATTTGACTATTTAGGTTAGATTAGATATACAGCACGGAAGCAGGCCCTTCGGCCCACCGAGTCTGTCCCAACCGGCGATCACCTGTACCCTAACACACTATCCTACACACCAGGGACAATTTACAATTTTTACCAAAGCCAAATTAACCTACAAACCTGTACGTCTTTGAAGTGTTGGAGGAAACCAGAGCACCCAGAGAAAACCCTTGTGGTTACACGGAGAACGTACAAACTCCGTAGAGACAGCGCCCATGGTCAGGATGGAGCCCGGGTCTTCTTCAGAGCACTCGCTACTCTGTGAGTGCTGGACTCGGAGCCACACGTTGTCCTCTGTGGACCAATAGCTTGGTGGCACTCAGTGCAAGAATACTTCCACAAAGTACCTGCACCCCGGCAACACAGAACTATGAGGAGGAGAGTGCACTGGGGAGCTATATGCCGTTGCAAAGGAGAGCGGTACAGTGCTGGGTTGAGAAGGGGATAGATAAGGTCGATGGTAAAAAAAAGCCACAAAGCGGTATGGTGGCGTAGCGGTAGAGCTGCTGCTTTACAGCATCAAAGACCTGGGTTCGATCCTGACTACGGGTGCCTGTCTGTACGGAGTTTGTACCTTCTCCCCGTGACCTGCGTGGGTTTTCTCTGAGATCTTCGGTTTCCTCTCACACTCCCAAGACGTCCAGTTTTGTAGGTTAATTGACTTGGTATAAATGTAAAAGATTGTTCCTCATGTGTATAGGGTAGTGTTAATACAAGGCGATCACGGTGGACTCTGTGGGCCGGAGGGCCTGTTTCCACTCTGTATCTCGAAACTAATCTAAACTAAAGTGTTGGAATAACTCAGCGGGTTGTTGCATGACTCGGAATAACGTTATTGCAATTTAATACATGTATTAAATGAAATAATTTGGTCTTATTTGGGCCACCCTATCTTCAACTCGAGAGCAGTCCTGAGCTACTAATTACCTCATTGGAGACCCTGAGACTATCTTTAATCGGACTTTACTGGACTATGTATGCACTCTGTACACTGTGGATGGCTCAATTGTAATCATATATGGTCTTTCCGCCGACTGGTTAGCATGCAACAAGACCGTTTCACTGTACACGTGACAATAAACTAAACTACACTACATGGTCAGTCTGCTAAATATTACACAGCACTTGTTTCAGACGAGTAGTTCCCAGGCAACACTTTCCTGACACCCCATTTCAGAGAGAGCCGTTTCTCTGTCCCGCGCTGCACGCTCCATTCCAGTTGCAAACACTAAATAAAAGCTCTTTGCTTTGATGACTGCAACCCTGCCGTGACATGACTGTGTTCCTGTATGGTTCTGCGGTACAAGATGTGCCTGCAGTGTGAGATATTAGAGTACACCACTGCTGATAAAATGCTTCCTGGAACAATTTGCCTTGCAAATTTTGCAGGACTTCTTATGGCTGTGTTTATTTAGTAACATAAATTCATTCGGGTTTAATAGCATTCTGTCTGAACAACAAACAGGTTATGCCAGAACATCCACCTGTGTTGAAGTCCAAATTCTTTGTCCTTAACTGGTAAACTTCTTGAATGGTTCAATGTACAGGTGCATTTGTGCCTATTTTGTTCATGGAACAACTTAGGTTTTAGAACAAAGAATATAAATAATACAGTACAGGAACAGGCCCTTCAGCCCATTTTGTCCATGCTAAACATCATGCCAAGTTAAACTAATCTCTGCCTGCATGTGATCCATGTCCCTCTTTGGTACTTTAGAGATAGAGAGTGGAAATGGGCCCTTCGGCCCATCGAGTCCATGCCGACCAGCAATCACTAAACCAAACTAAACTAAACTAATGAATGTAAAGCCCTCTCACCGGTTGGAAACGCTTCAGAGCAAACTTCCCACAGAACCTCGGCCCCAGTTGAGCAGAGTTAAACCCCTTTTTCACGGGGCGACTTGACGCAAGAGTTAACCAGAGTTGAACATCGTGGGAACCTCTTGCGATAACCGTACGGCATTCGTGGACCACCGTGGCGCTAACGGCAGGTACTCGTGTAACTTGGTGACTCGGGAGAAAATTCAAACAAGCTTGAATTTCTCCAAGAGTGACTTGTACACTTGTGGTTGAACATTGCAACATTATATGCACGTAGTGGCCAGTGCGATATCCGTACTGACTCTTGCGTGTACCGTGGGAACTCCTGCGAACGGTGAACCCGGAAGCTGGACAGAGGGGACAGAAGGTGAGTAAAAATTGTCTTCTGTGGGATTGAATTTAAAAAATAAAGATTTGCATCCGCATATGGACATCAACTTATTCATGAGTTATGTTAATGAGATTCAAGAAAATAACTATAATCTTTAAAAGGGACTTTACTGAAAGGTCCCGCATTTTTATGGTCCATGAGAAATTTTTCACATGTACTTCTTTGAGAGATACAGCTCGGAGTCCTCGCCAACCAGCGATCGATGCCTTTCCGAAGCAGGGTCCGGAACGCTACCAATCAATGTTCTCCAGAGACCCGTGTAAAGGAGTGAACTGCACATGCTGGTTTAAAACGAAGACAGACACAAAAAGCTGGAGTAACTCAGCGAGTCAAGCAGCATCTCTGGAGAAAAATAGGTGATGTTTCGGGACGAGACACATCTTCAGACTCAATTCCGATTAGGATGTCTGAAGAAGGGTTCCGATTCGAATCGCCACCTATACTTTTTCTCCAGAGGTGCTGCCCGACACGCTGACTTACTCCAGCTTTTTATGTTTTTCTTCCCAGATCTGACTTACCTGCTGAGTTACACCAACATTTTGTGTCCGTGTTCACTATGAACATTGAATTATTTAATTTTAGGTAACTTACACTCTCTCTCTCTCTCCCCCACCCACTCCCTCCTGCCCCCCCCTTTTCTTTTCTCCAGAGATGCTGCTTGGCCCGCTGAGTTCACCAGCATTTTGTGTCTAACTTGCTGATTCAGACAGTTTTTGATTTACTCTGAAACACACGTTGGAAATTTAAACTTGGGCGCAACTAACATCGTCTTACCGTGGGAACTCTTTAACTCAGCGGGCAGGCAGCAGTTAATTGTTGCTCCCTTCAGTTTCCCAGGGGGTCGGGACGGGACTGGAGTTGGGAGGGAAAGGTGGGGGAGTCGAGGGAGAGGAGGGGGAGACAGATGGGGGTGGCTTCATTTACTGGCGGCGGGTGTCTGTCACTGAAACAGGCAGGTGAGATTTCACATCCACCTTGTGTGTGCCTCTCTCTCTCTCCCTCCCTCCCTCTCACACAGGCTGAGAGACTCTGCCTCAGTAACTGTGCTCACTCCATCTGTGTCTCCCACATACACAGTAAAACTCTGCTTTGTGTGTGTATATACCAATATATAGTGTGTGAAAAAAAAAAGTGACATCATTTGTGCCACGTGATGATTTAATTACACTTGACAGTTACAATGTCATTCACGATTAACGGGAAAGCTCGGGAGACGGACAAGTCACTCGCACAAATAACAGAAATGCCGAGTACCGTGGGAACTCTTTGTCTACCCCCCCGTTATATCGTGTGATATCGTGCTAGACCACGACCACTTCACTCTGGCTACATCTTGCGTCAAGTCGCCCCGTGAAAAAGGCCTATTCCAGGCAATTTTTATCCGGTTCCCTGCCTCTTCCTTTCATCTCACCGAATGTGCATGCACTCAGCAGATGATATTTTGTTGCAAATGAAGGCGCTCATTATGTTTTAAAGAGTGAGAGAACAAACGGTGCATTAGAAACACATTACGGTAGATAGTTCATCTGCTGTCTTGTATATTGCGAATGGCCACTTGAATCTTTCAAAGGACTTTGGGCAGGATGAGGACATTCAAATGCAAGCAGCAACCAATTAATTGCATGTTGCTTGGATGTGCTTCCTTTCTCCGTCGCCCTTCCAGACCCTCTCGAGTGACAATGGGTCTCTTGCCAATTCACTAGGGCTTAAAGAGTATTTCATTTGCATTAAGAGAGAGATACTCGTTGGTGACAGCGTGTCAGTGATGGGAAAATAATTTGAATCTGCAAAACTGTGCAAGGGTGGAGAATAATCAGCTGTTCACTATGCGGAGTTGACATTAATAATTAATCGCGTTGATCAGCTTGCGACACAACACAGCCCGTTGTGAAGCTTGTGACAAATTAGGTTTAGCGTTTAAAGGGGCAATATTCTGCTCTGTCGGTTCTCTAGTGAAGTGTAATCCATACTTAGAAACGGTTTTACAATTTTAATTACCTACGTACAGAGATCAACATAAATCTCTGGAGCAGGAGAGAGAGCTCCACTTCCCTTTAACAATGTTTCCGAGGAAGTAAATGCAAATGCAAAACATGCATTTATAATGTGCCTTCAAAGCCACCACAAAGAACAACGCAGTCAATGACAATATGTGTTGTCTAAACTCTAATATTTTACCACTATAGAGATACAGCATGGAAATAGGCCCTTTGGCCCATCGAGTCCACCCGACAGATGATCACCATTCACACTAGTTCTATGTTCACACCAGTACTAGCTCTGTACTATTTATGTTCTTTGTTCTAAAACTTACACTGCCCTCCATAATGTTTGGGACAAAGACCCATCCTTTATTTATGTGCCTCTGTACTCCACAATTTGAGATTTGTAATAGAGAAAAAAAAAAATCACATGTGGTTAAAGTGCACATTGTCAGATTTTAATAAAGGCCATTTTTACACATTTTGGTTTCACCATGTAGAAATTACAGCTGTGTTTATACATAGTCCCATTTTCACATCCACTCCCTACGCACTATGGGCAATTTGCAGAGGCCAATTAACCTCCAAGCCCGCATATCTTTGGGATGTGGGAGGAAATTGGAATTCAAAGGAAACCCATGTTGTCATAGGGACAAAATTCACACATACAGGACCCGAGGTCTGGATTGAACCCTGGTCTCTGGAGCTGTGAGGCAGCAGTTCTACCTACTGAGCCACTGTGTTGGCTTAAGGTTGATGTATTTAGTATGAATACCTAGCCAGGCTGAATCTATACTATTACTAAAACTGTCATTTTGACCACTGTGTTGTAATTAAATTTGTGCAAAAACACTACCCTATATTGCTAGGATTTTTTTGCCACCTTATTCACCGTTCTGTACTCCAACCCACCAAGTTTTGGTCTGATCAGTAAAATATGAGAAAAGTTATGAAGGTTTAAAGAATCGTGAGATCAGCAGATTGGTGTTCTCGCCTGTCAGTCACCATGAAGGTAATATCCCTTCCAGCACCCGTGCGAAAATAAAGTCCCGGATATTTGTATATCTTTCACTAATTTGTTCTATGTACCTTTTCATATGGCTCGGTTCCCTCACTCCAGACTCTCAGTCTGAAGAAAGGTCTCTTTCTCCAGAGATGCTGCCTGACCTGTTGAGTTACTCCAGCTTTTTGTGTCTATCTTCAGTGTAAACCAGCATCTGCAGTTCCTTAGTACACCCAATGTTCCCTCTTCTATTCCAGACCTCGGAGGAAGAACTCTTCACCAACATTGAGGAAAGTCCTGCCTTTGTGGAATTTCTGCAACTGTTGGGGGAGAAAGTTGAGCTGCAGGACTTCAAAGGGTGAGTACACCTGGCCTGACAGTGGCCATTTCTGTCATGTCCATCGACAGTGGAACAGCAAAAGTTAACTGCGGAAGGAAAGTTTTAGTTCAGTTGGATAGGATAAATAATATTGATCATTTCCATTGACTGGATGCAGTGTTTGGCCGTCTGACAGTTGAAATTGTTTCCTCGTACTTAACCCTTCAAACTTCATGTCTTAATATATCGTAGGGAGTGAGCTGTTGTTGTGCCTCAGATCCCATTGAAAATGATCCCATGCATTAGACTGAGAATGGCAGCTCTCAAGGGTGATTGACTTTGGTTGATTGGGGGTAACAAAGTGGCCTACACTCCATGAATTACACAGGGTACTGACTTGACCATAGAGTCCTAAACGTGTGTGAATGGTTGTAGTTACAGTAGGAACAGTAGTAGGCTGTTCAGCAAGAGATACATTCAATTGGATTGTTGGCACATTGGCAGTGGTAGGGAAAGGAGACCTGAAGATAAGCTCATGACCTAAAGGGGACCCACCTGAGGTGGCATCAATAGACAATAGGTGCAGGAGTAGGCCATTTGGCCCATCCAGCCAGCACCGCCATTCAATCTGATCAGGGCTGATCATCCCCAATCAGTACCCCGTTCCTGCCTTCTCCCCATATCCCCTGACTCCGCTATTTTTAAGAGTCCTATCTAGCTCTCTCTTGAAAGCATCCAGAGAACCTGCCACCACCTGAGGCAGAGAATTCCACAGACTCGCCACTCTCTGAGAGAAACAGTGTTTCCTCGTCTCCGTTCTAAATGGCTTACTCCCTATTCTTAAACTGTGGCCCCTGGTTCTGGACTCCCCCAACATCGGGGACATGTTTCCTGCCTCTAGCGTGTCCAAGCCCTTAACAATCTTATACATTTCAATGAGATTCCCTCTCATCCTTCTAAACTCCAGAATGTACAAGCCCAGCTGCTCCATTCTCTCAGCATACGACAGTCCCGCAATCCCGGGAATTAACCTTGTAAACCTACGCTGCACTCCCTCAATAGCAAGAATGTCCTTCCTCAAATTAGGGGACCAAAACTGCACACAATTCTCCAGGTGTGGTCTCACTAGGGCTCTGTACAACTGCAGAAGGACCTCTTTGCTCCTATATTCGATTCCTCTTGTTATAAAATGTATGTAACTGTCCATGTAACTATCCATGTAACTGTCCAAATCTCTTAAGTGTTGTTATTGTCCATGCACAACTTCCTCCGGCAGCTTGTTCCATATATCCACCGCCTACAAGAGGCACAGGGAGAACATGCAAACTCCACACAGACAGCACCCGAGGGTCAGGATCGAACCTGGGTCTGTGGCGCTTTGTGAGGCAGCAGCTCTACCAGTTGCTCTTAATTGTGATTATAACGATCTAGATGTAATAGTCTAATCCTTTGCTCCGTAGATTTCGAGGCGGTCTTGATGTTGCACACGGCCAGACGGGAGCAGAGTCTGTTTACTGTCGGTTCCGAAACAAGGAGATAATGTTCCATATCTCCACCAAACTGCCGTACACAGAGGGAGATGCACAGCAGGTAAGTCTACGTTGAGGCTGGGCAATGCTGCAATGGTGGACAGTGGATAGGGTAGTGAAAAGGCAATGGGCATTCTTACCTTCATAGGCTAAGGCATTGAGCATAAGAGTTGGGTTGTCATGTAACAGCTGTACAAAATACTGATTAGGTTCTACTTGCAGTATTGCGTGCAGTTCTGGTTAGAAACATGGACATAGAAACATAGAAAGTAGGTGCGAGAGCAGACCACCAGGTCCATCGAGCCCGCACCACCATTCGCTCATGGCTGAACACTAAACAGACACACTTACCCACAAACAGTAGACACAAGACACAGAACACAAGACACTACCCTCCCCTTTATACCGCTATCACCCCTCTCCACCCCAAGAACCTCGTGATCTCCTGGGGGAGGCAAAAAACCGGATAAAAACCCAGGTCCAATTCGGGAAAAAAATCCGGGAAATTCCTCTCCGACCCCAATCTAGGCGATCGACACTTGTCCAGGAGATCACTCAGGTCTTACTATACTAACCATACCTAGGTCCATATCCCTGCCCTCTCCCCGTAGCCCCTTATCCCCTTGGCAGCTAAAAAACCATCTATTTTAGTCTTAAATATATTTAAAGTTTCTGCTTCCACTGCTCCCTGGGGCAGTGAATTCCATAAATTAACCACCCTCTGGGTGAAGAAGTTCTTCCTCATCTCAGTTTTAAAAGAGCCCCCCCTTATTCTGCAACTATGTCCCCTAGTTCTAGTTTCCCCGATCATTGGGAACATCCTCGGTGCATCCACCCGATCAAGGCCCCTCACGATCTTATATGTTTCAATGAGATCGCCTCTCATTCTTCTAAACTCCAAAGAGTAGAGTTCCAGCCTACTTAACCTTTCCTCATATGTCAATCCCCTCATTGCAGGAATTAATCTTGTAAACCTTCGCTGCACTGCCTCCAGGGCTAGTACATCCTTTCTTAAGTATGGACCCCAGAACTGTACACAGTATTCCAAATGTGGTCTCACTAATACTGTGTACAGCTGCAGCAAGACCTCCGTGTTTTTATACTCAATCCCCCTAGCAATAAAGGCCAAAACTCCATTGGCCTTCCTGATTGCTTGCTGCACCTGCAACTAACTTTCAGTGATTCATGTACTAATACCCCTAGATCCCTTTGCGTTGCATTACTACGCAGCTCCTCCTCATTTAGAAAATAACTTGCCCTATCATTTTTTTTTTCCAAAGTGAATGACTTCACATTTATTAGTATTAAATTTCATCTGCCCAAGTTGTTGCCCACTCACCTAGCTTATCTATATCCTTTTGCAGACTCTTCCTATCCTCCTCATCCCCTACTTTTCCTCCCATTTTTGTATCGTCCGCAAATTTTGATATATTACACTTGGTTCCCTCCTCCAAATCATTTATATAAATTGTGAACAACTGGGGTCCCAGCACCGACCCTTGCGGAACCCCGCTAGTTACCGGTTGCCATCCCGAGTATGAACCATTTATCCCCACTCTCTGCTTCCTATTTGTTAGCCAATCCTCTACCCATGCTAATATATTACCCCCAATCCCATAATTTTTTATTTTTAGCAATAGTCTCTTATGTGGCACCTTGTCAAAAGCCTTTTGGAAGTCCAAGTATACCACATCCACCGGTTCCCCTTTATCCACCCGGGTTGTTACTTCCTCAAAGAATTCGAGCAGATGATGGTTGTGTCATACAATTATATGAATGTGGTAGCAATATGTAGTGTTCAGAAGAGATTTGTCAGGATGTTGCCCGGAATGGATAACTTTAGATAAAAGGAGATATTGGAGAGGCCGGGTTATTTCTCAGTGGAACATACAAGGCTGAGAGATGATCTTACAATGGTTTGTGGGACTTGGACAAGGACAAAGTGGATAGTCTATTGAGTTTTTTTTCCCCAGAGGATTCTAACACGGGAACATAGATTTAAGGTGAGAGGGGAGAAATTTGAAGATCCGAGGGCCAGGTTTTCACACAGTAGGTACAAGAGGAATTTGTAGAGGCAAATATAGCTACAAAAAAACATTTGAACAGGTACTTTGTAGGAAACCAGTCAGTAGATCGAAAAGTACTACTTGAACATGGATATGCAGGGAATGGAGGTATATCCATCATGTATAGACACATGAAAACAGTTTATCGTGGCATTATGTTCAGTATAGACATTGTGGGCCAAAGACTATGCTGTACTGTTCTGTGTTCTATGTTTAATGAAAGGACTCGAGGGATGTGGGCAGATGGAATTAGCACAACCAGCATGGATGAGATGGGCCGAAGGCCCTGTTCTATGACTTTATGAATTGAGATACCTCACAACACTCCAGTGGCCCTGCTACAAGTAACTAACGTCCATGTGATATTCGTACAGTGATAACCTCAGTTACTGCTACCTGGCTTGTTCCTTGTGATCCATTGATTCAAGGAATTCTTCACACAAAGCAAGTAAATAAATCAATTGACTAAAAATTGTAGAGACAAATATTGCTGAGCTTTCTCTTTCCAAAGCTGTGTTAAGGATTTTTTTTTTGGACTGAAACACAATTACTGAATTATAATTTCCTTTTGGTTTCATGAAAGATTCAACCAAGATTTCTGGCACGAGTAACCCTCGCAACTCTGATGTAATTTAATGTGGAATATATTCCAATTTCTACTATTCTCAAAAATTGCTCATCAGTGAGTTCTGATTAACAATGTTGCAGGCTGCACTTGATTTGCACCTAATGGACCTGTCCCACTTACGCAACTTTTTTGGCGACTGCCGGCACCTGTCATAGGTCGTTGCAGGTCGCCGAAAAATTTCAACATGTTGAAAATCCAGCGGGGACCAAAACAAGCTACGACTCTTTGGGTGACTACTCACGACCATACAGGTTACACCCCGCGACATGTCGCCATGGTGTCGCCCAAAGAGTCGTAGCGTCTTTCTGGTTGCCGCTGGATTTTCAACATGTCGAACATTTTCGGCAGCCTGCAACGACTATGACGGGTGCCGACAATCGCCGAAAAAGTTGCGTAAGTGGGACAGACCCGTAAGAATTATTCCGGTCCGCCATTCTTGAAAGCTCCAATTTGTAACTGATGGGTTATCTCTTCTGTGCAAATTGTGGCATTACATTCAATGCAAAGTAATTTCATCTATGGCTCCATTGCCAGGGTTAAAAGAAAATGAGTGTGGACATCGCCTCTGTGAAGATTCCAATGAACATCCAGTGTGTGTAGAATTGGTTTTCATTGGAGACCTTGCGTTGTCAGCTGCTGCGAGGAATAGTGAAAAGCTTTGTTTTGCATGCTGTCCTATCAAATCAGATAAGACTATACATGGATACAATCAACCAAACTAATGTATGATAGTTGAGCATTAAAGATAGTGCACAAGGTAGTTGTCAGCAGAGCAACATTTCCAGAGTCAAAGTCCAATATCTGCAATGGGACAGAGGTGAATTGGACAGTCCTCTATCTAATGGAAGAAGCCTTCAGAACCTTGATGACAGAGGGGAAGAAGCAGTCCCTGAGTCTTAAAGTGTAATTCAGGTTTTTTATTGAAGGAATGACCGGGGTGGGACAAGTCTTTGATTATATTGGCTACTATTCCAGGGCAGGGTGGCGTAGATGGTGTCAATGGTGGGGAGACTGTTGGTGTGATAAGGTTCCTGTTGAAGGAGTCTCCAACATCAGAAGCAACATTTAGAGGGTATTTGCTGTAAGGAGAGATTGGACAAACTTGGATACATTTCTCTGGAGCGTTGGAGGCTGAAGGGAGACCTGATAGAAATATCTAAAATTGTGAGAGGCACAGATATCGTAGCCAGTCAGAACCTTTATCCCAGGGTGGGAATGTCAAATACTAAAGAGCATAGCTTTAAGATGAGAGGAGCAACATTTAAAGGAGATGTGCATGGCAAGTTTCTATCACACAGAGAATGGTGGGTGCCTGGAACATATGACCAGGGGTGGTGTTGGAAGCAGATTAGATAGTGGTGTTTAAGAGGCTTTTAGAAATACACATGGATAGAATGTTGTGATAATATAGCACAGGAGAGGCCACTAACTCACAATGCCGAGATGTGGAGGGATATTGATCACGTGCAGGCAGAGGAGATTATGTATCGTGGCATTGTGTTCGGCATGGACATCGTGGTCCAAAAGACCTGTTCCAGTGCTGCACTGTTCTATGTTCTAACAGTTTTTTTCTGTAAGGAGCAGGAGCAGGAGTCATGACAGCACAAGGGAACGGCTAATAGAGCTGCTGACTCACAATCTGGGTTCCATCCTGACCTTGGGTGCTGTCTTTGTTAGCTTGTGAGCATGTGGGTAGTCCAACTTTCTCCCACGTCTCAAAGGCGTTCGAGTTGACGGGTGAATTGCCTCTGCCAATTGCCCCTTCAGACATAGGATCTGGGGGTGGTTGATGGGAATGTGGGGAGAATGAATTACAAGGAAAATTAGTGAGGACTCTGATGCTCTTCGAGCTGGCATAGACTCAAGGGGCCAAATGGCCTCCTGTGCCATAAGAAAATATAGAACTACGTCTCCTTAACCTTGTTTTGTAGTTCAATAAGGATTAGTTTGTCCTTGATCCCTGCTCCCTGCCTTGTCCTTCTCACACTGAACCCTGCAGTGCACAAAAGCTGGCGCATAGGCTCCCCATACTGTCACATTCCCCAAACTTGCCCGTTGTAATTCCAGAAAGCTGGAAGCCAAACGTGATCCAGGAAGTGTTAAGGTCTGAAAATATCTTCTGAAAGTTTCACTTGTGGCAAAAAAACATGTTATCATTGTTTGGGCATTTTTTCCATTCTATCTCGATGAGTGTGTGTTGTGAGACGTGTCGCCTGCAGTCATGTGGAAACTGATCCGTTGAAGATTTCAAAAGTGTATCAGGGTTTTTTTTTTCCACATGAAAAAGCAAGGCAATGTGAGCAGCACAGAGAACAGGCATTAATTCTTTCAAAGAATCTTCAAAGAGGCCACATGTTCCTACACGATGTGGAAGCTACCGCAGTAATTCCGGTCAAGTACAAACAGGAATAAGCGTGGCTTTGACCCGACAGTTTAGTTTAATTTGCTTTAGTTTACTTTAGTTTGCTTTATTATTGTCACGTGTACCGGAGTACAGTGAAAACCCTTTTGTTGCGTGCGATCCAGTCAGCAGAAGAACTACACATAATAGCGATCGCGATTACCACCCACGATTACAAACCACAATTAAAAACCCACAAGTACGGGCGACACGGTGGTGTAGCGGTAGAGTTGCTGCCTTACAGTGCCAGAGACCGCGGTTCGATCCTGACCACAGTGCTGTCCGTGCGGAGTTTGTACGTTCTCCCCGTATCCTGCGTGGATTTTCTCCGAGATCTTCTGTTTCCTCCCACACTCCAAAGACGTATAGGTTTGTGGGTTAATTGGCTTGGTATAAATGTAAATTGTCCCTAGTCTGTGTAGGATAGTGGTAATGTGCAGGGATCTCTGGTTGGTGCAGACTCGGTGGGCCGAAGGGCCTTTTTCTACGCTCTATCTCCGAACTAAACTAAACTAAAGTTACAACCCACATTACAAAGAGTTATTGGTTTAACAATCCAGGAGGCCCCAGTACCATCACAGTATTAATCTGAAATACCTTGTGCAGCACAGGAGCAAGCCCTTTAGCTGACAAATGTCCATGCCAAACATGATGCCAAATTAAACTAATCTCCTCTATAATATCACCCCTCACCCTCCTGCACTCCAAGTAATAAAGTTCTAGCCTGCCCAAATGCTCCCGATGGCTCAGAACCTCTAATCCTGGCAACATCCTTGTAAATCTTCTCTGCACTCTTTCCAACTTAATGGCATCTTTAATGGCAGGGTGACTAAAACTGAACACGAGTGTGATGGAACTTTATTTACAATGATCTTGTACACTTCTCTTCCACCGTCCCACACGTATAAAATGACACGTAAAGCAAACTGAAGGGGTTCATAGTACTAAAGAGGCTCGATTTTCTTTTAAAAGGAGCATTGTTACAAATGGTAATGTAACTACTTATACAAACATAGAATACTCACATAGAATATAGAAGAGAACAGGCATTATGCCAAGTTAAACTACTCCTCTGCCCATGTGGGATCCATATCCCTCCATTTTCTGCATATCCATGAACCTATCTAAAATGTAGGAAAGAACTGCAGATGCTGGTTTAAACCGAAGATAGACAAAAAAAAGCTCGAGTAACTCAGCGGGACAGGCAGCATCTCTGGAGGGAATGAATGGGTGTCTGAAGAAGGGTCTCGGCCATTCCTTCTCTCCAGAGATACTGCCTGTCCCGCTGACTTATTCCAGCTTTTTGTGTCTGTCTACCTATCTAAAATGCCTGTCAAAAAGCCTCTTAAGCAGCACTATCATATCTGCTTCCACCACCAATGTCACCAGTATTGGCACTGGTTGGCCTTGTGTATGTATTGCTTTTATCTGGCATCTTATTGCTTTAATCAACCAGCAAATTAAAGAAGAATGAGATGTGATCCGAGTGAATCCGTAGTGCATGAGAGTTTAACGCAGTAGATGGCAAGTTCCCTGAAGCTGGAAAGTACAGGAACAAGGGCAGAGAGTCAGGATTCAAAACTTTGAGGGGTAGAGACTGCAGATGCTGGAATTTAGTTTAGTTTGGAGATACAGCGCAGAAACAGGTCCTTCCACACTGACCGGCGAGCCAGGCACATTAACACGACCCCCTACACACACACACACGAGGGACAGGTTTACAGACCTGTACGTCTTGGGAGTGTGGGAGGAAACCGAAGATCTCTCAGAAAGCCCATGCAGGTCACAGGGAGAATGTCCAAACTCCGTACAGACAGCATTCTTAGTCAGTATCGAATGCGGGTCTCTGGCGCTGTAAGGCAGCAACTCTTCCGCTCTGCCCCCATGCCACCCTTGAGTAAAAAAAGCACTGCTGGAGGAACTCTTGAGCTGAAGCCAAACTATTCAAGGAACTCAGTCTGAAGAAAGAGTCCTGACCTGAAACGCAATGGGTTGATTCCCTCCACAGATACTGCCTCACCCACTGAGTTTCTCCAGCATTTTGTTATTTGGTTCTTCTCTTGGACTCGGTTATTGAGAACAGTCAAAGCTGCAGTGATGGATTTTTGGTGTACAAATAGGACTCAGGGTCCCAGAGACCTTTGGAGTATTGCGTACAATTCTGGTCTCCCCAATAGAGGGAGGATGTGGGGGCTTTGGAAAGGGTGGAGAGGAGGTTTACCAAAATGATGGTTAGATTAAGGGATATTAACTACAGGGACAGACTTAGACTGTTTTCTCTGGAATGCCAGAGGTTGAGGGGAGACCTGTTGCAAGTATATAAAATGATGAGAGGCATAGATAGTGGTGACAATCTGAACTTTTTTACCCAGGATGGAAAAATCATATACAAGAGGGCATAACTTTCCGGTGAGAGAGGCAAACTTTAAAGGAGATGTAAGGGGTACATTTTCTCCACAGAGGGTGGTGAGTGCCTGGAACTTGCTGCCAGGGGTGGTGGTGGAGGGAGGTACCATAGTAACATTTAAGAGACTTTTGAATAGGCACATGGGTATGCAGGGTATGGATTATAGGCTATCTGTACACATATGCAGGGAGATAAGATTTGGTCTTGGGGTATCTAGTTCGGCACAGACAATGTGGACCGAAGGGCCTGTTCCAGCACTGTACTGTGTTTAGTTTTGTTTATTAACACATGTACAGAGGTACAGTGAAAAGCTTTAGTTGCGTGCTAGCCAGTCAGCAGAAAGACAATACATGATTACAATCGAGCCATCCACAGTGTACAGATACATGATAAAGAGAAAAGCATTTAGTGCAGGAAAGTCTGATTAAAGATAGTCTGAGGGTCTCCAAGGAGGTAGATAGTAGTGGGAAAGAAATGCAGATTCTGCTTTAAATCGAAGTTAGACACAAAATGCTGGAGTAACTCAGCGGTCAGTCTGCAGACGGGTCTCGACTCGAAATGTCACCCATTCCTTCTCTCCTGAGATGCTGCTTGTCCCGCTGAGTTACCCCGGCATGCCTTTGAGGTAGATAGTAGCTCAGGATTGCTCTCTATTTGTTGACAGAATGACTCAGTTGCCTAATAACAGCTGCTCTGTGTTCTTTGACCGCGCTCATAATCTGTTGATTCACTGGTGCGTTGATTTTAATGCCTTGTTTCTTTGTTTAGCTTCAAAGGAAGCGGCACATAGGGAATGATATAGTGGCCATCATCTTCCAAGATGAAAGCACCCCTTTTGTACCGGACATGATCGCGTCCAACTTTCTGCATGCCTACGTTGTAGTGCAGGCCCAGAACCCCTGCAGTGACAACACGCTGTACAAGGTAATCGCAATCTCGAGTCGTGCTCTCTGTTTATTCCTGATGGCCAGACGCCTAGTACAAAGGAATTGTGGGACCATGTTGGTTAGCTCGCTGCTCCTGTACCCAGAGGCCTTGGAACGTTGACGTTGATGCAACAAGTTCAAATTCCACCATGGCATCCAGGGAAATTAAATTCAAGTAATTAAATTAATCTTTAATGAAAACCTGTCATCAGAAATGGCACCAGATTGTTGTAAGAATCCATCTGGTTTTACTACTGTGCCTCGAGGAAGGGAATCTGCCATCCTTACTCCAGTCTGGCCTCCTCGCCACTCCAGGTCCACCAGTGAGGTTGACTGATTCACTACTCTGTGAAGTGGCATTGGCTTACAGTATTCCTGTCACACTTGCTGAGATACATTACAGTACAGTACAGTACAGTACAGAGCATATTGACTAGTTGCATCATGGCCTGGTTCGGCAACTTGAACGCCCAGAAAGGCAAAAGACTGCAAAAAGTTGTGAACACTGCCCAGTCCATCACCGGCTCTTGACCTCCCCACCATCGAAGGGATTTATCGGATACGCTGCCTCAAAAAGGCAGCCAGCATCATCAGATGTACTATGTTTACATGTTCTGTTGTGCTGCAGCAAGTAAGAATTTCATTGTTCTATCTGGGACATATGACAATTAAACACTCTTGACAATAAAAAGCGTTTGCTATTCAATCAAATCAAATGATACTCTACATGAGTACAATCAAGCCACAAGCAAATACAAAAGGTAATGCAAAGAGAAACATACCAGAGTGTAGGATATAGTGTTGCAGAAACAGAAAAAAGTTCAATTATCACCATGAGGTAGGTTGGAAGATCGGGACTACACTCTCGCTTATCAGAGGACCTTTCAGTAGTAGGTAACAGTAGGGAGGAAGCTGTTGCTGAGTCTGGCGGTACAATCAAGCTTTTGTATCTTCCGCCCAACGGGAGAGGGGGGAAATGGGAACGACTGGGGTGAAAAAGCCACTCAGTTCAGTGGCAATTAGGACTCAGAACTCAGCCGCCAAACATTTATTATAGCACATAAGGAGATGGATCTATCTACAGCATGCACCTTCTGCAAAATCATCCAAATGCCAGCACTTACCTTGCCCCCCTCTCTCTTGTTTGCCAGGTCTCTGTCACGGCGAGAGATGATGTGCCGTTCTTTGGCCCAACACTTCCTGACCCAGCCATCTTTAAGAAGGTAATTTGGATCTGCCGTTTGACTACATTGATCTTGAGGTTGCTCAGTGCACCAAATTGTTGGAACAACTAAAAAAAAGACACAAAGTGCTGGAGTAACTGACGTTTCAGGTCGGGACCCTTCTTCAGACTGTTGGACCAACTGGCTGCTCTGATCCATTAACAAAAAAAACAAAAATTAGTTCAAAGTAAAAGTAAAGAGCGTACATTTGTGTAAACCTGCGTTGAGCCGATGTAAGCACCAACTTACACGGATGCGGCGTAGAAAGCATGTTATCAGGACGCATCACAGCATAGTTTGGGAACAGCTTCACCCAAGACCGCAAGAAATTGCAGAGAATTGTGGATGCAGCCAAGACCACTGCACAAACCAACATCCCTTCCATTGACTCCTCACGCTCCTTTGGTATACGTGACAATAAACTAAACTCGACTCAAACTCAAACCTTGAGCGATGAAGACCAGTGTGCCAAACACCTTCATCAGCACAGGAACTATGTACCCCTCACCTAAGTCCCTCTGTTCTGCAACACCTCTCAGACCCTACCACTTATTCTGTATAGGGCCTGTCCCACTGCGGCAACCTAATCCGCGAGTTCCGGCGAGTTTGCCCTCGACTCATACTCGCAGCATGGTCAACACGAGGTCCTAGGAGGTCTTTGTAACTCTCCTTCATGCTCGGGAATAGTCCCCGCGTACTCGAGGCCTCAGCTAGGTCGCGGCGTATATTTTTCAAACATGCTGAAAAATGCCCGCGAGTTAAAAAAAAAGGTCGCCATGGAAAAAAATCGATACTTTCTTTACTCGTAGGTTTAGCCACAGTAGGTCGTAGAAGGTCGGCATGTTATTCATAGGTAATTGAGGGTAGTCGAAGGTAGTCCTAGGTAGTCTTCGAATGGTCATAGTCGAAGGAGGTCGTCTTCACTCTCTACTATTCGGTGTCCAATTTTCCAGAAGCTAGTCGGAGCTAGTCTTCGACATAGTCGAAGGAGGTTGACGGAGGTCTTCAACATGACACTTTCTCAAACTCTCCTAAACTCTTATAAACTCACCAATTAGGTCGCTGCAGTGGGACAGCCCCTTTAGTCTTGCCCTGGTTTGACCTACCAAAATCAACCCACCCCACCCCCGCTTTTTGAACCTGAATTGAACATCTGCCATTTCTGGGCCTACTTCTCCAGTTGATTAAGATCTCATTGTAATCTTAGATAACTTCACCGTTCACTATACCGCCAACTTTAGTGTCAGCTGCGAACCATCTAACCAGTCCACCGACCGACATTCTCATCCAAAACATTCACATACATAAAGAAGTAATTATTATGAATTTTGTGAAGGAAGTGTGAAACTAGGGGGGAGTGGGGTTTGCGTAACAAACGCGTCTATTTTCCCTTCAGTGTCTTTTGAATTTCAGCTGTGCTAAGGTATACTCTTTCCATATTATTTTGCCAGGGTCCTGAATTTCACGAGTTCCTACTCACAAAGCTCATTAATGCAGAATATGCTTGCTACAAGGCTGAAAAGTTTGCTAAGTTAGAGGTAAGATATGAATTTTTCATGACCCCCTTGGGCACAACATGTCTCAGTCATCTGAGCAGGGCGTGTGAGTTATGTTGCAAAAAAGAAGTGTATCAAACTTTAAACTATTCTCATGCTTTTAAATATTCATGAATGTTAAAAGATAAATCATCTGCCTTTCTGTAATGGTACATTATGCCATGGTTTTTTAAAAAAAGGCAAGATTGTATATGCGCTTGCAAAGAAATGACGGGCGGGTTCTGGAGTAAGAGCAGGAAGTGGATAGATCTTTCAAACAGATAGCATAGACACACTGGAGCGAATGGCCTGAGGGAAAAAAAATCAGGACAGAAATGTTCTGAAATGGGCGGCACGGTGGCGCAGCAGTAGAGCTCCTGCCATTATAGCACCAGAGACCCAGATTCGCTCCTGACCACGGGTGCTTGTCTGCATGGAGTTTATACGTTCTCTCCGAGATCTTCGGTTTCCTCCCACACTCCAAAGACATATTTGGGTTGGTATAAATGTAAATTGTCCCTAGTGTGTACGATTGTGTTAGTGTACGGGGATCGCTGGTCAGTGCGGACTCGTTGGGCCGAAGGGCCTGTTTCCGCGTTGTATATCTAAACTAAACTAAATGTTTGAGATGGCTCATTGGAGATAGAGGGAGTGCAAAGATCAAGAAAGTTTTATCAATAAAGCTAATGTTACACAAAGCAAAATACATCTCAGCCACTCTCAAGATAAAAACTAAACCTGGATTAAACATACCAAGACAAAGGCCCATGTGTGAAGTGTGTTTTGTGAACGAGACTGAAATACAATCTGATCTAAACGTGTCCTGACGTATGTCTCCTTGGTGCTGCTTGGGGTAGATAAGATGGTGAAAATTTTAATTCCCTGTGATGTAAGAATTTTTTTGTGCTGTGTCCTGACAACGGCTCTGGGAAGTCTTTCTTGGGCTCTGAAGGCAAATGTATTCTTTTCAGCAACCCTGTAGGGTCAGTATGGTCTCTGGATCAATTAGCCTTGATGTGGAAACCTAATCTGAAATAATTAATCGTGCCAAGGTTTAGTTTAGAGAGATACAGAATGGAAACAAACTCTTCAGCCCATGCTGACCATCGATCACCAATGCACACTAGTTTGATGTTATCCCACTTTCCCATCCACTCTCACCACACTACGGGACTATTTACAGAGACCGATTCATCTACAAATCTGCACATCTCTGGGATGTGGGAGGAAACCAGAGCACCTGGAGGAAACCAACATGGTCATAAGGAGAATGTGCAAGCTGGTAGAGCTGCTGTACCAGAGCCAAAAGTTCAATCTTGACCTCGGGGGCTGTCAGTGGAGTTTGACGGTCAGTAGAGTTTGCACATTCTCCCAGTGGCTGCGTGGGTTTCTTCCGGGTCCTCCAGTTTCCTCCCACTTCCTAAAGACACATGGGTTGGTAGACTGATTGCCTGTGTGAATTTCTTCCTGTTAATTGGTAGAATCTGATTGGAAAGAATGACAATGTAGGGAGAATAAAAATGAGATAGGTTGGCAACCCTTAGTGGGCCAAAGGGCCTGTTTCTGTGTTGTATCTCTCTGTGACTCAATAAATAACTGTCCCTGATCCACCTGTTACAGTTTCTAGCTTTGTGATATCATTGGTTTCAATGCTTTGCCATCATTTTATTTAAAGTACCTTCAATAAAAAATGTACTTTAGCTTAATCAAAACATAGGGTTTAATATATTAGCCATAATATTAGAGAGTTGTACCATGAGACCGAATATTGAAGGATCTAAGTTTATGCTGACGACACCATTTTTGTTACATTGCCTTTAACATTGACAATAGATTTATCATTTTTGATGGATCCATCATTTTGAAATAATCTGCACTTTTAAAACAAAACTTTGTTCATTCATTTTGTGATCCCACTTCACAACCAGTGAAGTCTGGGGAACCGGAGATGCGAGATGTTGGTATATTGAGCAAAACACAAAGTGCTGGATGGCGGCAGATATAATATTGGCGTTTATGAGGCTTTCAGATAGGCACGTGGATATGCAGGGAAAGGAGTAATATTTATCACATGCAAGTAGAGGAGATGTATTTAACGGCATCATGTTCAGCATGGACATTGTGGACCGAAGGGCCTGTTCCTGTGCTGTACTGTTCGATGTCCTATATAATTTTAATGAGCCACTCATCATCTTTCAATCTGAGAAGCCGTATTTGCCTCCGTACTTAAATATAAATATCGTGACGAGTGCCTATCTTCAAAGATCCTAGTACCCGCCACATAAACCTCTAATGCACCATGTCCATGTTAGTCACCAGCCCAAATTAGTCCTCATGTAAGGACATAGAACAACAGTACAGTACAGAAATAAGCCCTTTGCGCCACAATGTCTGTGCTGAATACAATGCCGAGTTAAACTAATCTCCTCTGCTTGCATGTGATCTTCATCCCTCCATTTTCTCACTTCTATGTGCCTCCCTAAAAACTTCCTAAATCCCACTATTGTATCTGCCTCCACCACCCCTCCTGGCAGCACGTTCCAGGCATCCACCACCTCTGGGTAAAAAAACTGTGCCCACGTATCTCCTGTAAACATTGCCCCTCTCACCTTATAGCTATGGCCTCTCGTCTTTGACATGTCCACCGTAGGTGATAAGTTCTGACTGTCTACCCTATCTATGCCCCTCATCATTTTATACACCTATCAGGTCTCCCCTCAACATCGAACTTTCAGGGAAAAAATAGTTGTATTCAAAGTAGTATAGAATCTTGAAATGAGAATCTCCTGCCTCTCTATAGTTACGCAAGAATGGGTATGGCCTTCAATCTGTCTATCGCAAAACCAGTGGCTATCAACTGAATGAGGATTGTTGGATTCCAATCTTACTACAGAAACTTAAGTGCAAGATCAAGCCCAGCCCAGCGCAGCAATGAATGAGCGCTGTCTGGTGGGGTTTATAACTGAGGTCCCACTGCTCTGTTGAAGTTCATAGGTTTTATGAGCAGAATTAGGCCATTCAGCCTATAAAGTCCACTCCACCATTCAATCGTGGCTGATCTAACATTCCGTCTCAACCCCATTCCCCTGCCTTCTGCCCATAACCACTAGCACTCGTACTAATCAAGAATCTACCAATCTCTGCCTTAAAAATATCCGTTGACGACCTCCACAGCCTTCTGTGGCAATGAATTCCACAGATTCACCACCCTCTAGGTAAAGAAATTCCTCCGCATCTCCATCCTAAAGGAACGTCCTTTAATTTTTGAGGCTATGAGCTCTAGTCCTAGACTCTCCCACTAGTGGAAACATCCTCTTCACGTCCATTCTATCCGGGCCTTTCACTATTTGACATTTCGGAAGGTGCAGCTTAATTTAACGCTGGGTTTTATCTGCTTTTCTACCTCCTGTACGGTTCGCCCGATGAAGGAGAGGACGAGGTCAGCCTTGCTGGAGACCCTGTATGAAGAGCTCCATACAAACAGCCAGGCAATGATGGGGCTCGTCAGCGAGGAAGAAAAGATCGAGAACGGGGGAAGTGGAGGAGGAGGATTGTTTGAATCCTTTAAGGTAACGTGATCTTTCATCCACTGCATTTCACGAGGTTGCCATCCAGTTCCTTACACTGATCCTGAACCTGTAATTGGTTCAATTAAAATCACAGTCAATGATCTAGCAGACTAATGCTTTCAATTAATTACATAGATGGAGCTGATAATTCCCTTTGAAATGATGAAGCACAGCCCATAGGTGAATCTGTGAATTTACACAGCTCCACAGAAGCATTTTCACAGATTAGCTTCTGCAGTTAAAATTTATAAGTGAAGGTCCTGACTGCAGTCTAGTGATGTTATTAGAAAATAAATGCCCGGGGTGCTCTCTGTTCCTTGAGCATCACTTTATTGCAATAAGGTCGGCAGAAGCATTCAAAAACTGTTTATTAAAAACCCTTTGTCGACAAGTGCGTACGATCCAACATTGCTTGTAATCACCGCATTGAGAAGTCACCACTAATGTGTCACTGACACATAATGAACACGTACTGAATTGTCTGGCAGCTCATAAATTGTATAAATCACCGTTTAACTGTAACAGGTTGGTAAGCGGATCACATCTGCCAAGTTACTGATTTAATTCTTGGAATTTAAATGGATCCTACAAAATCCTTCATTACTTGGGCTCTCCATCTTTATAAGCTTTTGATGTGAATAGCAAAATTATATATATGTATATTCTCGAAGTAAAACTACTCGATGCAATCAGATGCAATGTTAATGCAACAATTTTATCACCATTAAACCGAATATACAAATGAAACAATTAAACTATTTATTTCTGCTTGTTTTCTCATCTGCTTCCCTCCCCAACTCCCCTGCAACTCCCATTTGTCCTATCTGCTCTTTTTCTTTGAATTAATATGTTATGTTCTCAGTTGCTTTTAAAGTATCTCCCACCCATTTGTCTTGTGATGAGGGCAATTTTACAAATATTGCCATCTAGATTTCCCCTGTGACTTGAAACAAACCAATTTCTTCTTCAGAAAGGGGGAAATTGTAAGGGAAAATTGACTGTCCATGATCCCTTGGGCATTCCCTTGGTATACAGACCACTTCACATCACGGATGTGACATTCAGACATACAGAGCTTACCCCAAGTCCATACTTGAAGATTGATGCCAACAGACAAAAGATGGTCTCTACAATTAAGACGGAATTAAACCAATGTAAGCAGAAAGTCTCCGACTGGTTCGATGTCACTTACTCTCCTGCTCACCTGAACATGTGAAGTGTTTTCTAGACGTAGAAAAGTTGACAAATGAATGCAGGAGCTTTGAGAAACATTGGTATCCCCACCTGCTGAGTGGGAACCCATGAGATTCAATGCTAGCTCTCCCCGCTTGCTCTCTGTCCCCTTTAGTTAAACGCAATGGCGAGTTAAAATTTGGCAACAAACACGAGCTGGAACTGATCATATTGATTACCCGATGGGCAATTGCGATTGAAACCTCCGCGGTCTTGCTAACTCCTCGTTCTTACCCAGGATACAAGTCTACTGCTCTGGGAAGGCAAGTATAGTTATCGCAGTGCTGCAGTCAGTGGTCCAGATGCTGCAGAATGATCCCTGAGACAACAAACTACAATTGACTAAAGTGGAATTTGGAGTTCTAACCACAGTGCAATGTGAAGCCTCCACCATGTCTGGTGTTTCCCCTGTCTGTGCTGTGCCCCCGTCATTGTTGATGTGTACATGTCTTGAATTTGAATTTACTACTTAAGTGGTAATTTCTGTAACTGATTGGGAACCCTTGCGGGAGAGGGACAGGAGGCAACTGAAGCAAACAGTAGGAGTTGTACGTGATTGCTAATATACATAGACAGCCATTATACATCACGTCCATGACAAGTAATTTGCTCATTTGTACCAATGGCTCATGATGGGACCATTTTGCCAATTTTTCAGTCACACCGATGATCTTAATAACTCTGACCCCATTTTATCTGTGTTACTAACACACTCTCTGTAAATCTTCATAAATGCCTTACCTAGCTGTGAATCTTCATTCACAAACCACATGTAATGAACAGTCAAAAAAAGGTCACAAAATGCTAGAATAACCCAGCGGGTCAGGCAGCATCTCTAGGGAGCATAGATGGGTCACATTTGGGGACGGGATGGTTCAGATTGATGTTGGGGGGGGGGGGGGGGGGGGGGGGTGGTGGTTAGGGTGAAGAAAGCTGGGAGGTGAGGAAAGGAAGGCAGGCCAAACCGTGGTAGTAATAGGTGGACATTGACAAGGGGGGGGGGGGGGGTGGGGGGGGGGGGGGGGGGAGGGGGGGGGGTTATAGGCAGATGTTTGGAACAAAGGCCAATATTTATATCAGAAGGTGTAAGACAGGAGGATTGAAGTGGTGAAAATTGTGAAGCCAGAGGAAGGAATGCAGGAGGAGTGAGGACAGAGAAATAGGTGCGGGTCCAGTTGGGCCAAAGGGGGAAGGGCAGTTGTTTGAGGTTGTTAGAGGTTAGCTAAAATTGGAGAATTCGATGATCATACTGTTGGGTTGCAAGCTACTGAAATGGAATATGAGATGTTGTCCTTCCAATTTGTGTGTGGCCTCACTCTGACAATGGAAGAGGCCCAGGACAGAACGGTCAGTATGGGAACAGGAAGGGGAGTTACTATGGCAACCAGGAGCTTATGTAGGCCTTGGCGGACAGTGGCGAAGTGTTCGGCTAAACGATTGCCGAGTCTATGCTTGGTCTCGCCGATATACTGGAGCCCACATTGGGAACACCAAATGCAGTAGATGAGGTTGGATGAGGTTGGCCATTGATTCAGGTTCTTCCTGATAACGTAGGGAATCTCAACTATGCTGGAGTAACTCAGCGGGACAGGCAGCATCTCTGGAGAGAAGGAATGGGCAACATTTTGGGTCGCTTCATTTCGGGTTGATTCATTGAAGTTATGTTCATGTGAAACGTTGGCCAGATTCTATGCACCTCATCAATGTAGCAGTACTCCCATTTGTAAAGGGGTGTGTGATCATTAATCACTCAAACAACATTTGCCAACTGTTGGCAGCACTGGCCAATTATCAGCAAAAGCACAATCTCTCCTCACATCCCCTCTATGGAACCCAATGATTGCTTTCCAATTGCCAGTTTGGACCCTGGAATTGATTTTTGAACAGTTTGGAGCAAATTCAATCGACACTGGAGCCCAATCCCATTTTGTGTAGCTTTGGCTCCAACTTTGAAAGCAGAACTTGAGTGGCAAAGTTGTGCAGCTGGTAGAGCTGCTGCCTCACAGCGCCACGGACCCGGTTCAATCCTGACGTCAGGCATTGTCTGGATGATCATGTGGACTTACACGTTGCCTCTGTGACCGCGTGGATTGCCTCCGGGTGTTCTGGTTTCCGAAAGGCGCGTGGATTTGTAGGTTAATTGGCCTCCGCAAATTGCCCCCAGTGTGTAGGGAGTTAATGCAAAAGAGGGATAACAGAGAACTAATGTTAACAGGTGCAGATATGCTCAGTGTGGGCTGATCAGCCCGTTTCCATGCGCTATCTCGAAGCCTTATCAGAAATAGTGCAATTTGTTATACTGTTTATAATGGCTTGTTGTACTGTTTACAGTGGCAAGTTTACAATTGCCACCCCACTCCAGTAGGAATCTAGTGAAGATGACACCACATTATAATGCGCAACACTTTGTAAAACCTCGAGGAGACAGATACAACACGGTTATGCAGATCAACTTGAAAATGTTCAAGACCAAACAGACCCAAAAATAAATATTTCCTCTCACTTATTATAATGGAAATCAAAGTGAAATAATTAACTGATATGTTAAAATAAATTCCTGAACAAAATCTCAGCCAGACCCCGCTCCCATTTCAAAGTTACAGATGGATACGTTTGTTCCCTTTCCCCCACAAATGTTGTGGATTGGGGTGGCTGAGTTGGAAAGTTCCTTTTTTACCTTTTAACATACATTGCCATGATGTAAGTAACATTTAAAGAGGAACTAAATGTTGTGGTTCAGCTCCATACCCAATAGAATTTAAAGAAAACCCACAGGAAATATTCAGCAGGTCGGGCAGCATCCGTGGAGATAGAGAGAAAGTATTTTTATTTATTTTTTTATTTTTTTTTTTTCCAATTTCAGCTTAGTTTATTTCTTTTTTTTTTTTTTTTTTTATTTTTATTAAAAGTACAGTAAATTACAATAATACACATCAGATATATCTTATTACATTTTGTTGTACCACTTCGTTTTTCGAGCTTTAAAAAAGATAGAAATAAAAGAAGTAAGAAGTAAGGAAAGTGAGCAAGAATCGTGAAGGTGCAGGAAAATGTTGGGAGAAGAGAACCCCTTAGGGAAGGAGTTAGAGAAGGAAGTAAAGAAAGGAAATAAGACCCTAGAAAGAAAAGAAAAAAAAAGGAAAAACAATCGCTCTATTGTAACACAAAACTCCGAGAGAAAGTATGTTGGGTCAAGCGATCTTGGGTAGCTGTCTGCCCGAAAAGTTATTGGAGAAAAGGTGTGTTTCTAAGTAATCCATCCATAAAAGGTGACATATGACAGATTAACCCTTTTTTATCCAGCCTGTAATTAATATTCACCTGGCCTCTAGATTAATTTGCTCCACTTGCAAAGGTATTGTTACTTTCTAGTGAGGGGCTTCTCAAGTGTCCTCCATGTTGGATTAAGTAGAGGAGGATTTTTATTTTCACCCAAAGGGTAATAGATCTGAGGAATTCTCTCCCCCCAGAGATAACTGTGCATATTCCAGGTGGAAGAAAGAAATTAGGAAGTGTGTGGAGATCTCTGCTCAGAGGCCAGTGAATCACTGCAATTCTCCACCCCAGAGGGTGGCTGGTTCGAGGTCGATAGACATGTTTAAGATGGAGGTGGATAAACCTTTGGAAGGTTGTTGGACAAAGGACACAAAGTGCTGGAGTAATTCAGCAGGTCAGGCAGCACCTCTGGAGACATGGATAGGTGGTGTTTCGGTTTGAGACCCTTCTTCAGACTGGAACAAGGTTATTGGAACTGCACAGAAGATGAGGCGAGGCCAGCATGGAGCTGCCTTGATCATTTTGAATGGAGGCACAGGTTGTAGAGGACTACCCCTGCTCCTTTTGTGTTCTCGGAACTTGATAGATATTTGGTTAATGAATCGAATCATTGATGGGCTTGGGCAGCAGTATGTATCTGGGTCCAAAATCCGCCGTTTTCTTACTGAACGCGGCAGCAAGTGCAGAGATCACTCTAGCTCCCGTCTCCTCATGTTTTTGTCCTGAAGAGTCAGTATGTTTACACCCGATCTCCTCGAACAACGATGAGAATTCATCACGTGTGGACTTGTCTGACTTCACTTCTGGTACATGCTCAGTTCAGTATTAGTTTATTAGTCACGTGTACCGAGGTACATTGAAAAGCTTTTGTTGCGTGCGATCCAGTCAGTGGAAAGGCAATACAATAAAAATCGAGCCATTGACTGTCACAGATACATGATAAGGAAATACAGTTTTGTTTAAGGTGAAACTAGTAAATTCGGATCAAGGATAGTCCGAGGGCCCCCGATGAGGTAGATAATAGTTGAGGACTGCTCTCTAGATGCGGTAGGATGGTTCAGTGCCCTGATAACAGCTGGGAAGAAACTGTCCCTGAATCTGGAGGTGTGCGTTTTCATACTTCTGTACCTCTTGCCTGATGGGAGAGGGGAGAAGAGGGAGTGAGCAGGGTGTGATTCATCCATGATTATGCTGCTGGCCTCGCTGAGGCAGCGTGAGGTATAAATGGAGTCAATGGAAGGGAGGTTGGTCTGTGTGATGGTCTGTGCTGCGTCCACAATTTGCTGCACAATTTTTGCCTCTTGTTCCTTGCCGAGGCTGCATCATTTTGATCTTTTGCACACTCTAGTGAGAACTGGTTTGCACAGTTATGATCAGCATGCACCTCATCGCCTTGACAACCCACCATGTCTGCCTACACATTTATCTCCCAGGTGATCTAATGTGTGTGTCTGTGTGTGTGTCTCTCTCTCTCTGTCCTCACTATGTGTATACATGTCTGGTCTTCCTGTTGTACAGCACCCGACTGTCCCTTCAAAGCCTGCACTGTGAGTTCTCTTCTCAGTCTGGGAAAGTAAGGCACAGAGAAATATTCTCCGAAACTGCAAAGTTAAATAGTTTAGAGATTTAGGCGTACCGCGTTCCAACCCAAATCCTTCAAGCACTGGAAAATCCCAATGAGCACCAAGAATAATTTGTCAAAGCATGTTTTGTGTTGGAGTGGCACTATCAGATCTGCAGCAGCTGCCTTTCGAGATGAGAGATTAGGTTCTATATGTAGCCAGCTCTCCGCTCTGCTGGACTGAGGGGGACTCTGCTGGAGAGAGATAAAGTTCTTGTATCCAAGCTGATTGTTTTGTCTATTCCAAGAGGAGACACTTGGCAGCTGCAATCCATCATTAGTGGAGATATTTCTATCAGTGTCTTCCAGTGTCATCCAGTTATGTTTTGCATTCAAAGTAAAATGTAACTGGAAAGCCCCCAAATTAAAACATTTTTATGTCTAGTGTAAAAGGAAAAAAATATTTATTCTGTATTACAGAAGTACCAACTACTGTTGGTAGTTGATGTGAAAGAATAAACCTTGGGCAGCCCAGTTGTACGCTGGTGAATATATTAGACCTGCAGACTGAGTTCTGGATCATTGATCCAGCAACTTGAGAGCAAGTTCCAACAGGGCAGCTGGGGACTTAAATGTATTTAACAGCGGCCAAATGTTTAACTACATTGCTGGTTTCAGTATCCTTAACCAAGAATCTAGCAGATTATTGCAAAAAGTGTCTGTTTAGTTTTGTTTAATTTAGAGATACAGCGCGGAAACAGCTCACTGAGTCCGTGCTGACCAGTGATTCCCATACGCTAGCACTATCCTACACACTAGGGACAATTTGCAATCTTTACCGAAGCCAATTAACCTACAAACCTAAGCGTCTTTGGAGTGTGGGTGGAAATCAGAGATCCCGGTGAAAGCCTACGCAGTCATGGGGAGAACTCAGTACAGATCCATCTTTCTTTCTCAACCCCATTCTCCTGCCTTATCCCCAGAACCCAGGGCACCCTTACTATTTATTATTGACTATTATCAGTTGGTTTGACTTGTTCCATTTCTACAATAATATCTGTTCATTAATATTAACATGGATTCAATATTTAACATTACATTGACCTAATTTCATGGAACAGAAATAAGTTCAAAGTTTTGAAAGAATACGCTGTGCTGACTCTAAACACTGCGGTTATAAGAGCAGGTCAAAGACCGGGGATCCTGTAGGAACATCTACCCTCCTGTGTCCCTAAAGTTCTTACCCAACATCCAGGTAGGTGAGACTAGTGTAGCTGGGACATGTTGGCCGCTGTGGGTAAGTTGGGCCGAAGGGCCTGTTTCCATACTGTAAGACTCTTTGACCTCGTCCACCAGTCAGAATTGCGATGGAATTCTCGCCACTTGAATGCAGCTCAACAGCTCTCTAGAAAGTTGACACCATCCAGGGCAAAGCATCTGCTTCATGTCCCTTCCACCTCCTTCAGCATTCATTCTCTCTATCACTGGTACAACATGGCCACAGTAGTTACTTGTCTTGGCTACTCCAGCAGCAGCACTTGTGTCCACAACCTCCACCACAAAGAAGGATAAGAATAGCAGGGAATCACCACTATCTACTGGTTTCTCTTCCACGTTGCACAGTCCTGACTTGGATATAAATCTAGAGACTCCCCCCACTCCTGCTGTAGAGAGAGCACATACAACATCTGGATTGTGGTCAGTTAAGGATGCTACTCACTATTTGTTCTCAAAGGCGGTACAATGCGTAGCTGGTAGAGCTGCTACCTCACAGCGATAAAGGCATAGGTTCGATGCTGCCTGTTTATGTGTTCACCCTGTGACCACGTGGGTTTCCTCCAGGTACTTGGGTTTTCTCCCACATCCCAAAGATGTGGGTTTGTAGGTTAATTGTCCTCTGAAATTGCCCATAGTGTGTAGGTAGTCGATGAAAAAGTGGTATCATAGAGACCCAATGTGCATGCGTGATTAGAGGTCAGCCACGACTCAGTGGGCTGAAGGGCCTGTTTCTATGCTGTGTCTCTAAAACAAGCTGGAGAGGAGGAATTTATTTAGTCTGAGTGATGAATCGGTGGAATTCTGCCACAGAGGGCTGTGAAGGCCAAGTCAATGGATATTTTTTTTATGGGAGTGATTGATAGATTCTTGATTAGTACGGGTGTCAGTGGTTATGGAGAGAAGATCTGAGAATGGGGTTGAGTGGGAAAGATAGATCAGCCATAGACTGGATGGACCAAATGGCCTAATTCTGCTCCTATTGTGTTGAGGTTGACCAAGAGAAGGAGCAATCCACATTAGTGCCTCTTCCCAGCACATGGGCCACAGGCCTGTAGATCACGGCACCTCCACTGCTCGACTTGCTGCTCTGTGAAAGTGAGGATGATGCTGATGGCGCTTCCCTCACTTACTGATCAGTGAAGTCCAGACCCAGCTAAACTGCTTTCCTTTGATCTTCCAACCAACCTTCAATCCAGTCCGCTACTTGTTTATCACCCTGCCATGAAAATAGATCTTTCCATTTACCTCACAGATTTTTAGGTATGTTGTTTAAATGGCCCGTGGGTCTCTTCTGTTCTAAAGTAGACACGGTGGTGCAGCGGTAGAGCTGCTGCCTTACAGCGCCAGAGACCGAGGTTCGATCCTGACGACGGGTGTTTGTGCGTACGGAGTTTGTACGTTCTCCCCGCGACCGGCGCGGGTTTTCTCTGGGATCTCCCATTTCCTCCCACACTCCAAAGACGTACAGGTCTGTAGGTTAATTGGCTTCTGTAAATTGTAAATGTTCCCCAGTGGGATAGTGTAAGTGTACGGGGCTCGCTGGTCAGCGAGGATTCGGTGGGCCGAAGGGCCTTCTTCTGCGCTGTATCTCTAAACTAAACAATCCTATCCTCAGCAGTTCTCTGCCTATCGTTACAACTCTGTGGCTCCTCTACATTCTCCCACATGCTAACTTAACCTACCTGGTGACTAAATCTCTATGCAGCACTCCAGCTGTGTGGCTTTAGCATGTTCTTGTACACTGGGCTTTCTCCAATATAGGACAGACCCCTCTGTGTGCCACCTTAATCACTAGACTTATTTTTTTCTTGTAACCACTGACTATTATCTTTCCTCACCTTTACTGCTCCTCTCTCCTCTCTCCCCCCCCAACCCCACACTTCTGATTAAATTATACTTTTCTGTATTATTTTCTGCCTACCTAACCAGTCTACCGCTACAGAAGCTTAATAAAGTTTTAGGAGAGAAACCATAACCATATTGTCATACAATATTCTCAGAATCTTAGCAAGTGAAATTAAAATACAGATGAGAGTGAAGATCACTTGGGTAGAAACTGGTCAGGCCACCACAGATGGATTTTACAACAGATACACCGACTCAGCTGAATGTGGACGAAGGAACTGCAGATGCTGGTTTATACCAAGGATAGACACAAAAAGCTAGAATAACTCAGCGGGTCAGGCAGCATCTCTGGAGAGAAGGAACAGATAACGTTTCGGGTCGGAACCCTTCTTCAGACTCAACTCTGAAGAAGGGTTACGACCCGAAATAGCACCTACTCGTTTTCTCCAGAGATGCTGCCTGACCCGCTGAGTTACTCCAGCATTTTGTGCCTATCTTCAGCTGAATGTGGGCCTGTGATATCACATTGCCCGAGTGCCATGCCACCATCCATTTTAAAGAAGAGTCAGTCAGACTGGGAGCAAATATCGATAGGTTGCTTGTTCTCTAACTGCTGATACCCATTTTAATTTAATTCGGAACATTCCATAAAAGGTGACAAATGACTGATTAACCCTTTTTTATTCAGCGGGTGATTAGAAGTCGAAGCCAGTCGATGGATGCCATGGGTCTCAGCAGTAAGAAACAGAACACTGTCTCTTCGAGTCACAGTGGCAGTTTTACCCACAACACAGGAGAAACCATCAAAGTCCCTGGCATTGTAAGTACCAGCCCCCATCAGACAGTGAAATCTAAAGGCAATATAAGTACCAAAGTCGACAGCTTCGAAAACTCGCACCTGTGAATGTTTAACCCTTTGCCAAGTCAAAGAGAGATATTCAAGCAAGTGGGACGTTCCGCTGATTGTAGAATCCTCTCGAACCAAGGAATCACAGCACACAATGTCAAACACTTCCGTGCAAAGTGGCAAGAGGCTCGGAAAACGTTGAACCAAGACGCACAAGTCCTCTACAAACTCCAAATTAATGTCATTGATGGTTTTATACACAGTCACTACGCCTGCAGCAAAAAACATTCTTGCCTCCAATTCAGAATCTAGGAGGAATTTGCTTTGTATTTTTTATACAATATCGTCATTGACCATAATATTGTAAAAACTGACATGATGTGAACAGGAATCCATTAAACCTGTATGTGCTCCATCTACCTTTATACCTGCACACTGCTGAGGACAGGAGATGGTAAATAATTGATCCTGAATGCTAGTAAAGAATTGATTTAAAGATACAGCATGAAAATGAGCCCCTCATCCCACCGAGTCCATGCCGACCTGTTAACACTAGTTCTGTGTTATCCCACTTTCACATCAACTCTCTAAACACTAGAAGCAATTTACAGAGGCCAACTAGCCTACCACCCACATGCCTTTGGGATATGGGAGGAAACAGGAGCAACTGGCGAAAACACACGAGGTTACAAGAAGAACTGTGCCACCCCCTGCTGCCTCATACCACCAGAGACCCGGGTTCAATCCTGACCTGGAATGGTCTCTGTATGGAGTTTGCATGTTCTTCCTGTGTCCACGTGGATTTCTTCCAAGTGCTCCGGTTTCCTCCCACATCCCAAAGATATGTGGGTATGCAGGTTAATTGGCCTCTATAAATTGCTCTTAGTATGTGGGGAGTGGATGCGAAAGTTCGATAATCTAGAACTAGTGTGAATGGATGATGGTTGGGCTGAAGGGCCTATTTCCATGCTGTATCGTTGAATCAATCAAAAGGCTTTGGTTATTTTACTGAATTTCACATTGTTCTGATAAGTGCACAACCCAGTCATTGGTTGTCTGCTGCCAATACTTAATCAGTGCTGTGTGTTTAACTCCCATTCAGTAGACTATGCCTTCAGTGTAAGAGAGAACCAGCCATTTACACCTGCCAGCCTCGAGGAACTGCTAACAGCTCAATCAGAGCACAAAGGAGAATCTGTCAGCTCTCTTAGAGTGAAATAATTACACTATATGGTTTGATATCCTGTATTCGCCACCTTTATCTTGGTTCCAGTTGCTCTGACTGAACTATTTATTCTCCACAACACTGTCAGTTCTGTTTCAGCAGAGTAGTCACAGGAGAGGGGCATGTGTGTTGCATAAATCCTCAGAAATGGCCATTTGGGATCTTGAGAGTTGGCACTCTGAGGTTAGGTTGGGCTATGGATGGTTACAAAGTACTGGGCCATAAGACCACTCTGAGCCACTGCCTGCTGACAGGTTGGCGATGTGTTGAATGTGAACTGTGTCCATGGAGACACCAGGAACTGCAGACGCTGGATATCCCTCGAGGTAAACACAAAGTGCTGGAGGAACTGAGCAGGCCAGGCAACATGTGCGAAGGGAATGGATAGGCAGTGTTTTGGGGATGGTACCCTTCTTCAAACTGATTGCAGTAAGAATCTCTGGACAAGAGAGGTGAGGGTGGGGGAGGACAAAGCCTGTTAAGTGATGGGAGGAGAAACAATGATACTGGTTTATACCAAAGGCAGACTCAAAATGCTGGAGTAACTCAGTGGGCCAGGCAACATCTCTGGAGAAGAAGGATGAGTGACGTTCATTCTAAAGAAGTTCAGACCCGAAACGTCTCACATTATTTTCCTCCAGAGATGTTGCCTGACCCACTGAGTTACTCTACCACTTTGCATCTATAAGTGATGGGTGGATACAATTAGGGGGGGGGGGGGGGGGGGGGGGGGGATTGGGGGATGGGTGACCTGATTGCACATGGGTGAAAAAAGGCTAGAAAAGGATTTTAAAGGGTTCTAAAGAAATGCTGCCCCTCCTGAATGCCTGAATGACCCTCTGAGTTACTCTAACACTTTGTGTTGTGCTCGAGAACGGTGGCAAGCTTGACTGCCCATCTCCAATCTCCATGGTAGGAAAGGCACCATTCACACTTCCTTTCTCTTCACTGACTCAGTGAGTGAGATGTGGAGGTGGAAGAGTCAGGGTAAACCATCGCCGTAATCCACGATTAAAGCACAATCTGACAACCCTCCCAGGTGAGACAGAGCTTCACCTGCACCTCGTCTAACCTGGTCTTCTCTGATGCATTTGCAACCCGTGAAGTGACCTCACCGGCATCAAGGGCGGGCTACATGAGCATTTTTAGGAGAACCTGTGCTCTGTCAGCACCAAGCATCTCGAGCTTCTGGTCATGTTATTTTAACTGTTCTTCCCACTCCCACACTGACCTGTCTGGTGTCGGCCTTCTCTGTTACAACGGAGAGGCTGAATGCAAATTGGAAGAACATTTATGTCATTCTTGGGTACCATATAGCCTGTCCACTTTGCTTTATTCTCATTTTTCTCACCTACCTGGTTCCATCTGCTGCATTTTTCCTTCCCCAGTGTCTCATCTATCACCTACCAGCCCCTCTCCCACCCCTTATACTGCTACATACTAACAATCTTTCCTCTTCCCTCTCGGTCCTGATGTGGGGTGTCAATGCGAAACATCAACTTTTACCTTTTGCTTCCACAGATGTTGCTGGTCCTGCTGAGTTCCTTCAGCATTCTGTTTTTCTGTTTCAGAATCCAGTATCCGCAGTTTATTTTGTTTTGTGTGCAGGCCAACAGATGCTGAGGTTAATTTTTAACATATCACCTGGTTTAACAGTGCCACAGTGATCTCTGAAGACCCAAGCCTCAATCTTAGTTTCGTTTTTTAGTTTCGAGATACAGAGCGGAAACAGGTCCTTCGGCCCACCGAGTTCGTACCAACCAACGATCCTACACACACATTAGGGACAATTGTTTACACATACCAAACCAATCAACGTTCAAACCTGTACGTCTTTGGAGTGTGGGAGGAAACCGAAGATCTCGGAGAAAATCCACGCGGTCATGCGGTGAATGTACAAACTCCATCCAGACAGCACCGATCGAACCTGGGTCTCGGATGCTGTAAGGCAGCACCTCTACTGCCCCTTAGGCTGGATCATCACATTGAAACATTCAAATTTCTCATGCAGTTCAACAAGGAACCTGGAGCTAATTTTCCCGATTGTGGTGGATGAGAACCAGAAGTCAAAATCTTCAAATGAGTGGTGTCCAATTAGGGCTATAGAACCAGATACAATTATCATATTTAGCATACAATTGAACAGATAAATGGATAGGAAGGGTTCAGACTATGGGCCAAATGCAGACTAACTGTACCCAAATGCATAGGACTAACTCAATTTACCAACTGGGCCGGCATTGTTGGCTAGAGAATTCCAAAGACACACATCCACGGAGTTGGGAGCTTTCTTCTGACTTAGTGCGGCGTCGTTCTGACTTAGTTCAAGGGAGTTTATTTGTCATATGCACCAGATATGAACTAGAATAATGAAATCCGTACTTGCTGCAGCTTTACAGGCATATTAATACAACAACAGTGCAATAAATGATCCGTAATTCTAAGTAAGCTGGAGCATGGTATTGTGAAAAGCATACTAAGAGAAACCATAGCAGTGCAAAGTCCATCGTGGTTTGATGCTGAGGCAGAGTTGTGGTTAGTGTAGTGCAGGAAGGTACAAGAGCCAGATGGTTGATGGGGAGAGGCTGTTCTTGAACCTGGAGGTCACGGTTTTCAGGCTCCAGAGTGGAACTGGGCTCACTTTTGATTATTTTAATTGCTGTTAGGGCCCAGGTAGTTTCAGCTCCTCTACTCCCGTGCTTGGAGATGTTAAATACGAGATATTTAACTTTAATAATCGCAAACCTAGCTCCAATTTGTCAAGAGGTAGGATCAGGGGAGAAACAGAGTCATTCAGGATGTATGTAGGGTGTTAAATCTATATTAGTTGGAAATTTACCAGAGAATATTCTGAGGGATAGGAGACATGGGCATTTTGATGGACAAGAGCTGATTAGGAACAGTCAGCATGGTTTTGTATGTGGGAGGTCGTGTCTCACAAAGCTGAGTTTTTTGAAGACGTGATCAAAAAGATCAATGAGGGTAGAGCTGTACATGTTGTGTACATGGATTTCAGTAAGGCATTCAACAAGGTTCCACATGGTAGGCTGCTCCGGAAGGTCTAATTGCATGGGATTCAAGGAGAGATAGCTGAATGGATAGAAAATTGACCATGGAAGGAAGCAGAAGATGATGGTGAAAGATTGCTTCTCGGACTAGAGGCCTGTAACTAGTGGTGTGCCTCAGGGTTCGGTGCTGGGCCCATTACTAGTTGTCATCTACATCAATGATTTGGATGAGAACATACATGGCAAGATTAGCTGGTGATTCAAAAGTGGGTGGCTTTGCAGATAGTGAAGATGATTGTGAAAAGTTGCAGCAGGATCTTGATCGATTGGCCAGGTGGGCTGAGGAATGGTTAATGGAATTTAATACAGAGGAATGTGAGGTGTTTCATTTTGAGATTTCTAACATGGGCAAAACCTACACAGTGAATGAATGGTAAGACTCTGGGGGAGTGTTGTAGAGCAGAGGGATCTAGGAGTGTAGGTGGAGGTCAAGTCGCAGGTATATAAGGTCATCAAAAAGGCTTTTGGCACATTGGCCTTCATCAGCCAGAGTATTGAGTATAGAAGTTGGGATCATGTTTTAGTTGTATAAGATGTTGGTGAGACCGTATTTAGAATATTATGTTCAGTTCTGGCCACCATGTTATTGGAAAGAGGTTCTCTAGCTGGAAAGGGTACAGAGAAGATTTACGAGGATGGTGCCAGGACTAGAGGGTCTGAGCTATTGGGAGAGGTTGAGTAGACTGGGACTCTATTCCCTGGAGCGCAGGAGGATGAGGGGTGATCTTGTAGAGGTGTATAAAATCATGAGAGGAATAGATCAGGTAGATGCACAGTCTCTTGCCCTGAGTAGGTGAATCGAGGACCAGAGGACATAAGTTTAAGGTGAAAGGGAAAAGATTTAATAGGAATCTGAGTCGTAACTTTTTCGACACAAAGGGTGGTGGGTGTATGGAACAAGCTGTCATAGGAGGTAGTTGAGACTGGGACTATCCCAACGTTTGAGAAGCAGTTAGGCAGATACATGGATAAGACAAGTTTGGAAGGATATGGACCAAATGCAGGCAGGTGGGACTAGTGTAGCTGGGAACATGTGGGCAAGTTGGGCTGAAGGGCCTGTTTCCACACTGTATCACTCTATGACTCTAAGACTATATAAATTATTCTTAACTTCACCAACGTCAACACCACAAATACATGGATGTGAAGCATGGGACAGAATCGGAGTGTCAACTGGTCCCTTTCATTAGTCTCGAGTCCAAGGTCAAATTTCCTTTTGACCTTTCTGAAGGATTGACTAAGCAGGGTCATGTCTCTAAGGGAAGCATCCTAATTAACCACCTATTTATTTAGTCTCTGACAATATGATTTATTATTTCCAACTACTGTAAATCACATTGACAATGGGAATACCATTCATGGGCCAGATAAGATATTTGCACTCACACATTGATTATGGATGTATGCACTCATTGTTTGGATTATATATTGATCGTAGATGCAAAAGGCATCAAAGCTAGAGTACATTTAGTTGTACCAGATTTGCTTGGAGCATTATATTCAGTTTTGGTCACCCTGCTTATAAGAAAGATATCATCAAGCTGGAAAGAGTGCAGAGACAATTTATGAGGATGTTGCCAGGACTCAAGGCCTTCATCTACAGGGAGAGAGGTTGGACAGGCTGGAACTTTATTCCTTGGAACGTAGAAGACCGAGGGGCGATCAAATAGAGGTGTATAACATCTTGAGGATATGGTGAATGCACTGAGTTTTTTTCCCCTATGCTAGTAGAATCAAGAACTAGAGGACATTGGTTGAAGGTAAGCGGGGAAAGATTTAATAGGAACCTGAGAAGCAACCTTTTCACAAAGAGGGTGTAGTATATGGATGAGCTGTCTGAGGATGTAACTGAGGTAGCTACTATAACAACATTTAAAAGGCATTTGGACGTAAATGGATAGGAAAGATTAGAGAAATATGGGACAAACAAGGGTAAATGCCATCTTGGTGGGTGTGGATGAGTTGGGCAGAAATGACTGTGACTGTAACAATAGTCTATTTATCATTGACTATATCAGTTTAACTGGAGAAAGTGCATATGTTGATTGAAAAGCCGTAGTGTTAAATAAACGTGGACCTGAAGGTTTTCTGGAGATGCTGTTTCTTTGAGACCAAGAATGTGGCTTGACTAAATTTTCATATTGTGTGTCTCTAAAGAAAATTAAACTGCAAATGCTGTTTAACTAGCTGATAAATAAAGGTGTTACTAACTAGTAGCTGGTACTAACTAGCTACTTTAAGTGTGATGTCTCCCCTGCACTAGGTTCATAAAAAACACTCAGCTCTCTCTACGTATTGCAGCACTGTTACACTAGGAGTCTCCGGCACTTGATTTGCTCCACACTCGGGTTCCCACTGCACAGGAGAGAGCCAGTTACCTTCCCAAATCCCAAACTAACTAGAGTAGCTGAGGGCTCGCAGCAGTGTGTGAGTTCAGTTTAGTTTATTGTCACGTGTACCGAAATACAGTGAAAAGCTTTTGTTGCATGCTAATCAGTCAGCGGAAAGACTACACATGATTACAATCGAGCCGTCCACAGTGTACAGATACAGATACAGATAAAGGGACTGTTTAGGAATTTTTCAATGCCCGTTCCGAGATTAAAATCTGCAGTTCAAAACCAGCTGGATGGGAAGACTGGGAGATCAATCAGATTAGTCCTCAGGTGCAAGTTGCGAGCGGGGCAGTACAGTGGAGCAGCAGTAGAGTTCCTGCCTTACAGCGCCAGAAACCCGGGTTCAATCCTGACTACGGGTGCTGTCTGTACGGAGTTTTCATGTTCTCCCTGTGACCACGTGGGTTTTCTCCGGGTGCTCCGGTTTCCTCCAAAGACCAGGTTTGTAGGTTATTTGACTTCTGTGAATTGTTCCAGGTATGTAGGATAGTGCTCGTGTACGGGAATCGCTGGTCAGAGCGTACTCGGTGGGCCGAAGTGCCTGCTTTTGCTCTGTATCTCGAAAGAGTAAAGTAAAGTTGTTGAGCCTTGAGTGCATGAGCATTATCACAGAGGGTTTGGATTTGCACAGAAGTGCGTAAGTAAATAAATAAATAATGGGATGGCCCCCCAATTCCCTTCCCCCCCCCCCCCCCCCCCCCCTTCATTTTAAGCAGATGCCAAGTTGAAACCTTTGCCTTTTCTTGAATTAACCTCACGTCGTTATCAAACGGCCACACAAAGACGTGAGCATCAGCCTCGGTGAAGCACCTTTAACTTGCCCTCTGCCCCTTTCATTGGCACGAGGTACGGGGCACTTGAAAAGGAGCAGGACAAGAAACCCTGAAAATCAAAGAAACTGTGGATACTGGAAATCTGAAATGAAAACAAGTTATGATTAATGTTCTTGGACCTAAAGCATGAACTCTTTTTCTCGCTCCACTTGTGTTGTCTGACCAGCTGAGTGCTTCCAGAATTGTATGTTTAAAAAAAAAAAAGCTACTCTTCTTTTCTGAGAAGAATTAAAAGGGTTAAAAAGTACGGTGGAATAAAACAGTTGGATAAAGAAGCCCTGTGTGTTATCCACAGCTCCAAAGATCAATTCCTTTCCATTAGAATTTCTTTGGGTGAATTTTTGTTCCCTACCCTATTACTTTCACACCCCAGCTTCATTCTTGTTAATCATCATATCCTTAATATGTGAAAGCAATGCATGATTCATTTTGTACTTTCTCCTTTCCCTTTTCTTAGTCATTGCTCGTACCCGGAAAAAGCCCAAGTAAGCATGGACGTCGAGGCAGTGCTATAGGCATAGGAACAATAGAAGAGGTTTATGTTTTACACTCACTTTATTCTCTCTGGTTGAGTCCTGTTGCTCCTTACGTGATGATCATTGCATGATCCCTAATTTAAGTCGACTGCATGTCTCCACATCTTTATCGGAGCAAGTTGCTTGTGGTTTGTTTGGAAGCGCACCATCTCTAATTTATATTGGAAACATCTCTTTCTATTGCCTGATCTCGCAGCCCTCATTCAATTGCAAGGCAGCACCGTTAAATGCAGGTTGCGAAATTAGCCATGCGGCGTTTGCACAGATGGCTTGTAAATGTGAATTGGGTAAATAGTCAATCAATGTATTTAGTTACAATCAATTTATTTGTGCATGGCTAATACTTTCACACCCCAGCTTCATTCTTGTTAATCATCATATCCTTAATATGTGAAAGCAATGCATGATTCATTTTGTACTTTCTCCTTTCCCTTTTCTTAGTCATTGCTCGTACCCGGAAAAAGCCCAAGTAAGCATGGACGTCGAGGCAGTGCTATAGGCATAGGAACAATAGAAGAGGTTTATGTTTTACACTCACTTTATTCTCTCTGGTTGAGTCCTGTTGCTCCTTACGTGATGATCATTGCATGGTCCCTAATTTAAGTCGACTGCATGTCTCCACATCTTTATCGGAGCAAGTTGCTTGTGGTTTGTTTGGAAGCGCACCATCTCTAATTTATATTGGAAACATCTCTTTCTATTGCCTGATCTCGCAGCCCTCATTCAATTGCAAGGCAGCACCGTTAAATGCAGGTTGCGAAATTAGCCATGCGGCGGTTTGCACAGATGGCTTGTAAATGTGAATTGGGTAAATAGTCAATCAATGTATTTAGTTACAATCAATTTATTTGTGCATGGCCTAATCTCAATGACAATCACGATTAATGAGTTCTGGTCCTGGTAACTGATTATTATGACGTGCAAGATGCATTGTTCGCACAGTGACTGCTTTTGGTAACAACTTTGCTAAACTACTGTTCATGAGGCATGGATCCAGCAGCAGAGTGTGTTGATGGTGTAAGTGTTGTCTTCTTGAGGACTGCACTGGATTTCTGGAAGACAACAATAATCAGAAGAGTCTGAATGTGGAAACCCATCAAATTTCCCACATTCTCTGTGCTCCAGGTATATTCAGTGAGCCTGACCCTGGATCCTTCACCTCTCGTCTTCCTCAGCCTGTGGTGTATTTAATCCAGCGCTAATAAAGAGCAGTGAGCAGCCTTCTTGCCCGGCAACAGCAGCTTGCCGCTACCAAGAACTGCCTGAGTTCCCTGCCGTTTGGCATGAGATGAAACTGGGTTTGCCGCTTGGTCAGTGCCAGGAGCTCACCTCACGGCGAGTGCAGAGGCTGGCTGGCAGCCCACTGCTCTGGTAGCTGGCATAGCACCAGGCTGCACGAATGTATCACCAATGTACAGTGGTTTATCAATGTGGTTGTGTCTAATACACTGTCACTGAGCGGCTGCAACCACAGTCTGAAATGTACCTTCCAGCAAAGATTTGAATCAGTAAAATGGTTTGCTAATTACTGCATGATCTGATTAGCTTGTGATATGATTTAATTATTGTTATACTGTTTGGGTTGTAATGTCATGAATACAACAGTAAATGCAGATCTTTTTATTTCACAACTGCTACTTTGTTACTATTACCTAATGTGTTAATTTAAGTATGAATGTATCACGGTATACAAACAATGAAATACACAGTCCTTGTCGTAAATCATGGTGGATATTATTCTCAAGGGAGAGATGTCCTTGTTCAAAGCAAGTTCAATGGGATGGTTGCTGGGATCTTGAGGAAGTTTTGTGAGGGAAGATTGAACAGGTTGGGTCCACACTTATATTTGGAGGTGATGGAAGAACTCGATGTTCTGAGGTGGTCTGACAATGTAGATGCTTGGGGATATTCCCACAGTGACGTTATCTAGAACCTGTGGGAGTGAAGTCTCAGAATACAGAGAATTCTGCACCCCAGAATGTGTGGAGGCTGAGCCATCGACTGTGATTAAGGCTAACTGGACAGGCGTTTGGACGGTGGGGAAGTCGAGGGGTGTGGGGATTAGGCATAGAACTGAGCTGGAGCCAAGATCAGGCCAGCCCTTATCACATTAATTGGTAGAATAGGCTGGAGGGGCAGAATGGCCTCCATCTATTATTTATTCTTCTATTCATTTACTTACAATTCATTATAAACATTGAGTGATTGAAGAGAGAGTAAAAGCCTATGTGTGGATAATTGCTAAGAATCGGCATTGGTTTATAGGTGTCACGTATACCGAGATGCAGTGAAAAGCTTTTGTTTGCATGCTATGCAGTCAAATTATACCAGACGTGAGTACAATCAAGCCATACACGGTTAGCACAATAAGAAAACTATCAGTGCAGAATATAGTGTTATAGCATTATAGCATCGGTTACAGTAAAAGTACAGATGTTTTTAATAAAGTGCAAGATCCACATTGAGGTAGGTTGGAAGATTGGGACTACACCCTAGCGTATGGGAGGACCTTTCAATAGTCAAGAAATGTTCCCAATAGTATCAGAGACGGTACAGTGACCTGTGTCAAGTTGGCTGACCTTCTGGTTTTCCCACATCTCAATGGATTTAAGTCAACAGACCTACAGACTAACTGAAGGATATCTCCAATGGAGTTGCTGGTGAACACATCTTCCTGCTCTATTTACAAGGCAGGGTGGTCAGTGTCATTGAACTTTCGGCCACGGAATTAGAAGATGTCCATTCAAAAAAAGCACAATCGAAAAGTCATGGTTCTGCAGAATTGAAGCTAAAAGGAAATTTGTTTAAATGACAATATTTGCAACATTTTCTTCACAATCAACAATGTAAAAAGCATAACCTAAATGCTTGATGAAAAATTACTGATCCACGGAGCATTATAAGCAAACCTTAACACATTGCTTCATGTTATGGAATTATACTAGGAACAAATTTCAGCTATTAGTCACAGCTCCATATTTTCTTCAACTCAATTTGTTGACTCTGTAACACAGAATCGGTTAGTCACTTTGTGTCAATTTACTTGCAGATGTGAAATTGTATCAAAACAAAGAAATAACCACCCCCCCTTCCCAAAAATATTCTGGGATTGATTTTTTTTCTGAAGAGTCCAAATACCCTGAGCCACTTTTGATAAACGGGCAAAGATGACAGAGAAACAGAATTGGGTAATGACATTTACCCTTGCACAGGCTAGATGTTACCAGAGGGCATGGCATCCTGGTAAATCTTCTCTACCCTAGAACGTGCTGCCAGGCTGGTGGTGGGGACCGAGATGTTTGGGGGCATTTAAGAACTTTTAGATAGGCTCATGGATATTTAGTTTAGTTTATTGTCACGAGTACCGAGGTACAGTGAAAAGCTGTTTTGTTGCATGCTAACCAGTCAGCGGAAAGACTATACATGAATACAAATGAGCCATCCACAGTGTACAGATACACGATAAAGGGAAAACCGTTTAGTGTAAGATAAAGTCTGGAAAAGTCTGATTAGAGATAGTCTGAGGGTCTCCAGTGAGAGCGATAATAGCTCAGAACCACTCTCTGGTTGTTGGTAGGATGGGTCAGTGATAGCAGGAAATGGGAGGAATATGGATCATGTGCAGGCAGTGAATTAGTTACCTTGGCTTCATGGTTGAAACACAGACACAGTGGCCCAAGTTTTATATCTAACCATGCAATATTAGTGAGCACCATTTTGCACAATACATTCCCATTCTCTATCAGTTGACTTAAAGCATCATTGCATTATCATTATGTGTGTATGTAAAATAGCACATTATAAAACACAAATAGTTAATTAGGTGTCCCTGAATGACAATGCAGTATGTTTTCACAGTCGTTGATTATCCCTGGGAAGAGTCCAACGAGGAAAAAATCTGGACCTTTCAGCTCTCGACGAAGCAGTGCCATTGGAATAGAGAACATCCAGGAGGTGGTCGAGAGAAGGTACGAGGTGGTAGAACTGTACAGAATGTTCAGACCCATTGTACAACTCTCTGGTAACACCATTGCAAACATTACTTACAGACACCTGTTACCTAGTGTGTAGCATGCTACCCTGATTAAAGAGGGTCCAAAGGATAATGTCATTAAGTGTTGATGGGCTTTCATTCCAAAAGGTAATCTTACGACGTCCCAGACTGAGATGGTTTACAATGAAAGGGCAGGTAGACCATTCACTCCCCCACAACCAATGCACAGAGTCTGCAATGTGGCCCATCTGAGAAATCTACTCATCTGGACCGCTCCAAAAGCACCTCCCAAACCTGCCACCTTCACCCCCCCCCCCCCCCCCCCCCCCCTCCCTCAAGAAGTTTAAAGGCAGCAGGAGCATGGACCACCATATCACATGAGGGCGTTCCTCAAACCGTGCATTATTCCAAACGGGCAAACATCTTCGTTGCTGGGGCCTCCGTCTTGGAACCCACTGCCCAGCAGCAAAGTGAGAGCACTGTCACCAGAAAGATATTCTATTTTTATTTAAGAAGGAACTGCAGATGCTGGAAAATCGAAGGTACACAAAAATGTTGGAGAAACTCAGCGGGTGCTGCAGCATCTATGGAGCGAAGGAAATAGGCAACGTTTCGGGACGAAACGTTGCCTATTTCCTTCGCTCCATAGATGCTGCCGCACCCGCTGAGTTTCTCCAGCATTTTTGTATACCATCTGTTTTTATTTCATTTATCCAGACCAATCTTGCTTTCCAGCTCTGGGTCTGTAGTTGTGTACGTTTATTACATTTCAAGCACTCGTCCCAGTACGACAGAAATGACTGGCTGAAGTAGGGTGTCGACCTGAAACATCATCCATTCCTCCTCTCCAGAGATGCTGCCTGTCCCGCTGAGTTACTCCAGCATTTTGTGTGTCTCTATCTACCACATAATTGAGATGGGAGATTCTGAACCCACTGCCCTTGCTAGGCGTCTAAACACTAGAATTGCCACAGCAACAGCACACTGAAGGCATCAGTGCAAATAGGGTGCACACCTACCATTCTCTGGAACATCAAAGGTTATATAACCATATAATAACCATATAACAATTACAGCACGGAAACAGGCCATCTCGACCCTTCTAGTCCGTGCCGAACACATAATCTCCCCTAGTCCCATATACCTGCGCTCAGACCATAACCCTCCATTCCCTTCCCATCCATATAACTATCCAATTTATTTTTAAATGATAAAAACGAACCTGCCTCCACCACCTTCACTGGAAGCTCATTCCACACAGCTACCACTCTCTGAGTAAAGAAGTTCCCCCTCATGTTACCCCTAAACTTCAGTCCCTTAATTCTCAAGTCATGTCCCCTTGTTTGAATCTTCCCTACTCTCAGTGGGAAAAGCTTTTCCACGTCAACTCTGTCTATCCCTCTCATCATTTTAAAAAACTCTATCAAGTCCCCCCTTAACCTTCTGTGCTCCAAAGAATAAAGCCCTAACTTGTTCAACCTTTCTCTGTAACTTAGTTGCTGAAACCCAGGAACATTCTAGTAAATCTCCTCTGTACTCTCTCTATTTTGTTGACATCCTTCCTATAATTAGGCGACCAAAATTGTACACCATAGAATTGCCTCACCAATGCCTTGTACAATTTTAACATTACATCCCAACTTCTATACTCAATGCTCTGATTTATAAAGGCCAGCACACCAAAAGCTTTCTTTACCACCCTATCTACATGAGATTCCACTTTCAGGGAACTGTGCACAGTTATTCCCAGATCCCTCTGTTCACCTACATTTTTCAATTCCCTACCATTTACCATGTACCAGGTTGAGGAGAGGTATACAAAATGATGAGAGGCATAGATTGAGTAGAGTCGGAAACCTCTTTCTAAAATGTCAAAGACTAGAGGGCATAAAGTGATACTCGCAAAGTTTAAAGAAGATGTGCCATGCAAGAATTTTACACAGTGGTGGTGGCAAAAACCAATATGGGGTTCATGAGAGTTTTAGATAGACACATGGATATAAATCACATGCAGGCAAAATACGTTTGTTTAACTTGGCATAATGTTCGGCACAGACATTGTGGGCCGAAGGGCCTGTTCCTGTGTTGTATTGTTCTACATTGTATATACCTTCTCAAAGGCAGTGAGAGGAGAGCAATAAATACTAGCCTTTCACGATCAATCCATGTCTTGTGGATAAATAACTATCTATATATATATACACTCTGGCACAGGATTAAGGTTAGAGGTGCCGTGTTTCAGATGATATGTTAAACCGATGCCCTGATTCTGCTGTCAAAGAGATAAGTAATACTATATAAAGGCATTCCCTTTCACCCGTGCAGTGTATCTGTTTGTCTACTGCGGCGTTGGAAACTTCAAATGCAAGATGGTATTGATAGAGTATCCTACGCCGGTACATATTTCAGTTGTCCACTGCATTGTTGTTCTTGTTCAAATATTAGTGAGAGAGTGCTGTGTGGAGATATTCTTTTCCTGTACAAATGGTGCTGAGTTTTGAAGCTTTGGTCTCCACAGAGAGAGCATATCAAGTACTCAGAAGACCCCAGACAGTGGTCATATATCGCAGGAACCAAAGTCTGATAACTCATCCAACGAGAGTTCTCCGGAGATGCCCACGACAAAGAACAGGTGTGTGTAATCCCTTTTGTGTTTCTATCGGATGTCAAAGCAATTAAGGTTGTCATTCATGTGCCCATCCCTCCCCGATCTTCTCGCTGCCTCTCATTACAAGACATGGCTCTGGCATCAGGTATGGGTGAACAAGAACTTCCAGACATACCTTGAGGAGATAGGGTGGTGGAGCTGTTGCCTCTCAGTGCCTGAGACCCAGGTTCAATCCCGACTGAATCAGTCTGAAGATCAGTCTGAATCCAATCAGCCTGAAGAAGGGTCTCGACCCGAAACGTCACCCATTCCTTCTCTCCAGAGATGCTGCCTGTCCCGCTGAGTTACTCCAGCATTTTGTCTCTATCTTCAATCCTGACTGCATGTGCTGTCTGTGTGGAGTTTGGACGTTCTCCCTGTGGCTGCGTGAGTTTGCTCCGGGTGCTCCGGTTTCCTCCCACATCCCAAGGACTTGCAGGTTTGTAGGTTAATAGACCTCTGAAAATTGCCCCTAGTGTGTCAGGAAGTGGATGGGAAAGTGGGATAGCATAGAGCTAGTGTGAATGGGTGATTGATGGTCAGCGTGGACCCTGTTTCTATGATGTATCTCTAAACTAGACTGAAACCATTAACATTCTCCCCCTTGTTGTTGAATCTCCCCATGATGAAGGGCCAGTTCCTGTGGCATATTGCTCTGTGTTCTCTGCTGCATTAAGCTGCTGAGTTCCTCCAGCACTTTGTGTTTTGCATCACTTCTACAGTCTCTTGTGTCTCACATTTACAGAGCGGGCAGGTCTGAAATCCACCCATGCCTGTGGCAGACTCAATATAGTTTTTCAAAGTTTACAAAAGAAACAGAAAATGCAAAGTTGACCTTCTCAGGAGGAATCGGGACAGACCAATAAGCTTTAGTCATTGATCTCATGTCGAGGGCAAATAATTATTGTGCCATTTCTTTCAAATGTAACAAAAAAAATCGTCTGAGGTAAATGTACATTTTATTGTACTTACAGAGTAATAATAAATCAGAAGACTCCGTGTGAAGTTGCTCAAGATCTGTCCCGCTCATCATCGAATGCCAGCAGCTTCGCGAGTGTCGTGGAAGAAAATGAAGCACTTGAAGACTATGACACTTGAAGACTATGACACTGGGATGGTAAACAACTACACAGAGATTTTGTTAAACCCCAGAGCAAGGTCACCGTGACCCTTTAGTTGCTGTGCAGCCAATCCTAGACAATGACCGTCTGGCCCTTCTGCCCGTCCTCCTCACCCTCTCTCAAACTTTCAAGAGTCAAGAGTGTTTTATTGTCATATGTCCCGAAACAGAACAATGAAATTCTTACTTGCTGCAACACAACAGATATGTAAAGAGGCCCGCTGAGTTACTCCAGCATTTTGTGTCTACCTTCGATTTAAACCAGCATCTGCAGTTCTTTCCTACACAGATATGGGGACATTCTGTAAAACACATTATAAACCCATTCTGGGTGGCACGGTGGCGCAGCGGTAGAGTTGCTGCCTTATAGCACTTGTGGCACCGGAGACCCGGGTTTGATCCCGACTCCAGGTGTTGTCTGTACGAAGTTTGTATGTTCTCCCCGTGACTGCATGGGTTTTCCCCGAGATCTTCGGTTTCCTCCCACACTCCAAAGACGTACAGGTTTGTAGGTTAATTGGCTCGATATAAATGTAAATTGTCCCTAGTGTGTTTAGGGTAGCGTTAATGTGCGGGGATCGCTGGTCGGCGCGGACTCGGTGAGTCGAAGGCCGGGTTACATCTCTGTTTCTCTAAACTAAACAAACAAACAAAAAGTTCAGTGTGTAAGAAGGAACTGCAGATGCTGGTTTAAACCGTAGATAGATACAAAAACGCTGGAGTAACTCAGCGGGCCAGGCAGCATCACTGGAAAGAGGAATGAGTGACGTTTCGGGTAAACAATGGGTTCCCTTGGATCTGCAGTCCTCTGCCTCTTGCCCAAGTGGCAGTTCCTCCAACATTTTTGTCTATCTGCAATTCTTTATATCTCCATGTTAGTCCAGTCTCTGGTCACTGCTCCAACGATGATACAACCAATGCCACTGTTCTACTTTGCATTTATTCTTACTCTACATTTTGCTCCACCTCAGATTCAGTTCCAAGCACAGATCAACCTCCCGTTATTTGTTTATTTTTGCCCACAGGACAGCCTATCCTCCAACGCCTCTCATAAGCGGGATTCCTTCACCTACAGCACATGGTTGGATGACAGCACCAGTAACACCAGTGCTCACAGCGCTGGTAGCTCAACAGGTGGGTCCGTCCAGCATCCAGCTCCACACACATTTCCCCAAATTCCTCAATGGCCCGAGGGTGGTGGTGGAAGGTGGTTTTTCAGACCGGAGACCAGCGACCAGTGGTGTGCTGCAGGGGTCTGTGGCGAGCCCCCCGCTGTTTGTCATCCATATCAACGATTTGGATGAGCATGTACAAGGGCCTGTCCCACTTGGGCAACTTTAGCACGTCACGCAGATGGCGGGCAAAGATTTTGTACATCCCGAAATCCTGGGGCGCCTAGCGCGATCGCACGTCACTGCCTACGTCACCACGCACTAAGCGCGCATCATGTGCGCGTCACCACACATGCGTCGTGACGCGTAAATGATGTCGCGTAAATGACGTGCAAATGACGCCCAAGTGGGACTGGCTCTTAAGTTTGCAGATGATACTGAAATAAGTGGTGCCGTAGAAAGTGAAGATGGTTATTAAGAATCACAGCGGATCTTGATCAACTGGGGAAGATGCGCCAAGGAATGACCAAGGGAGATTAATTTGGTTGTGCAAGTTGTTTTGGTATGTCATATCATGGCACGACCTTCACATTGAATGGTGGGCCCTGGGGAGTTGCAGAGTAGAGGCATCTAACAGTACAAGTATATAGTTCTCTGAAAGGGGCATAGGCTTTGGAACATTGGCCTTCCATCAGTTAGGGAATTGAGTATGGAGGTTGGGACATTATGTAACAGTTGTACCAAACAATGGTGAGGCCGTATTTGGAGTATTGTGTTCAGTTTTGGTCAACCTGCTATTGTAAAGATACAATTATGTTGGGAAAGGTTCAATGTTGATTTACAAGGATGTGGCCAGCAATTGAGGGTCTGAACGATAGGGCAGGCTGGTACTTTACTCTTGGGAACACAGGAGGCTGAGGGGTAATCTTATTGAGGTGTATAAAATCATGAGTTGAATAGAAAGGTGAATGCAGATTATTTTTCTAAGGTAGGGGCATTGAGAACTAGAAGGCATAGGTTTTTTTCACATTGAGGGTGGTCTCTGGGCAGACCAGGGATGTGAATGACAGGGGTCCTGAGCTGGAGTCCAGCAGTGATAGTGGCCCAGGAGAAGCAAGGCTGCTCCACTCAGAGTGCTCCTTAAACACTTATCATGATCCTCACTAGCACAGGCACTGGGACCCAAAGCCTGATGCAGCAAGGGCGGCACAGCGGTAGAGTTGCCGCCACACAGCACCAGAGACCCAGGTTCGATCCTGACTACGGATGCTATCTGCACGGAGTTTGAATGTTCTCCCTGTGACCCATGTGGGTTTTCTCCGGGTGTGCCGGTTTCCTCCCACACTCCAAAGACGTACAGGTTTGTAGGTTAATTTGACTTCTGTAAATTGTAAATTGTCCCTAGTGTGGAGAATAATGTTAGTGTACGGGGATCGCTGGTCGACAGAGACTCAGTCGGCTGAAGGGCCTGTTTCCACGCTGTATCACTAAACCAATCAGTTATCTAATTGGGGGATAGACTAGGCCCTGCAGCCAAAAGAAAGTTCACATTGTCCCCCATTGTTTCAAGATACTCATATCTAATGATCAGTGGCTGTTAAATAACTTCAAAGACCATGCAGATAAAAGGTACAACAATAGTGTTCCCATGAACTCAGTCCGTGAGGAGAAAGAACCAGGAATGTGGAGATGCCCTTGAGCCCCATGGTCTCAGTTACTGGGACCACTTAGGTTGCATTGGAGCTGCGGTGCATTTCCTGCCTGTCCTGGCACCATATGTCTTCTTACCTGTGGCCTCACGTGCACTACCCTCTGCCCATTTGCCCCCGGTGACTGTAGGTGGGCCTCGCTCTCTACTCCTGGACGCTAACAAGAGCAGGGAGCTACCCCGTCCCGAGATCAAAATTAAGCTCGAGAAATCCGAACCACAGAAACTCTGTCAGGTAAGAAAATGCTGTTTGGATTCAGGTTCAATCTGTGTGTTCATAGTATATATTCTTCAGTATTTGTATTGTGCCTCCTGCATGTCTGTTCTGTGGAGAAACAGCCAGACATTTGTGATGGTTGAAACATAGAAAATAGTTGCAGGAGTAGGCCATTCGAACCAGCACCTGTGATCATGGCTGATCATCCCCAATCAGTACCACGTTCCTGCCTTTTCCCCATATCCCCTGACTTCGCTATCTTTAAGAGCTCCATCTAGCTCTTTCAATATGATTATGGCTGATTATCCAAAATCAATACCCTGTTCCAGCTTTTTCCAGAGTGGTGAATCTCTGGAACTCTCTGCCACAGAGGGTAGTTGAGGCCAGTTCATTGGCTATATTTAAGAGGGAGTTAGATGTGGCCCTTGTGGCTAAGGGGATCGGGGGGTATGGAGAGAAGGCAGGTACGGGATACTGAGTTGGATGATCAGCCATGATCATATTGAATGGCGGTGCAGGCTCGAAGGGCCGAATGGCCTACTCCTGCACCTAATTTCTATGTTTCTATGTTTCTATCCCTTGATTCCTTTAGCCCTAAGAGCCAAACCTAATTCTCTCTTGAAAACTTCGGACTCTTCTCCACAACACCCATGAAAGATAACTAAAACATTGACAATAGGTTTACTGATTGAATATACAAACTTTGATCAACAGCCTTGTTCTCGTCAACTGGTTAGAATCCCAAATTCTTTTCATGCCCCATTTCCAATTATTTCATATCAAAATTGCTATTATGTACTTACCATATTAATTCCAGAGCTCACATTCACCAGGAGAGTTGTTCATTATTCCCATTCATAAATGCCTCACAATTAGAGGAATAAAAATTATGTGTGTTAAATCATAACAGCTAACAAAGTTAACCCTAATATTACCCAATATAATTTTCCAATTGATCTGACTGACACCCACAGATGAACAGGCAGCATGGAGACTGTGTAAATGTCCATTTGCCCCTTGGCAGCAGCTATGTTAAACATAGGTAACACTCCCCCCCCCCCCCCCCCCCCCCCCCCCCCCCCCCAACCCCTCCCCCCCCCCCATTTTCTCCCACTATCCTGTACCTGACACACTTTTGTCTCCTCGTCTCCTTTGGTCTCCTTTTCAGCTCCAGCCTTTCTCCACCCATCTGCCAAACACAAACACACTCACCTATATGCATCTATCACTTGACAAGTTTTGCCTTGCTGCCACCCCTTTTCCAACCTTCTCCCCCTACTACAAACATCACCTGTCCATGTTCTTCAGAGATGCCGCTGAGTTACTCCAGCACTTTGTATTTTATGTAAAATTCCAGCACCTGCAAATCCTTGTGTCTCTCTTAATCATTAACATGATCCATTTTGTCCAAACACAATTATATTTTTCTATTTTCTGATGATAATTAATGCCACTCAGCCCATCGAGCCCATGCTGACAATAAAAGTAATCCACATTTTCCACTTCATTCCCTTAATTCCTTTTTAATTTATTCTCTTGGATAATGCATCTGCAATTCCCAATGGTTTTGACTGCTATTGGTTTGGTTGTTGAAGAGACTTGATGCCTATTCCCCATAGGTCAGCACTGCTAAATTTGACATTAACTCTACCCGCCATGTTTGAGCCTAACTCTTATGGCCATCACTCTGGAAGTAACATAGAACATGGAACAGTATAGCACAGGAACAGGCCGTTCGGCCCATAAACTCCTAGCCAAACACAATGCCAACTTAAACTAATCTCCTCTGCCAGCACCCTCATTCCTGCATATCCGTGTGCCTGTGTAAAAGCTTCTTAAACGCCACTATCATATCTGCCTCCACCACCACCACTGGAAGCATGTTCCAAGCACCCAGCACCCTCTGTGTAAAGAAAACTTGCCCCGCACATTCCCTTTAAACTTCCCCCCCTCTGGCTGAAAGTTTCTCGGTAATTCGGCAGAGAAATTTCTAAATTTTCACACACTTGCCCGCACATCATGAAGTGTGATTTGTTTTCATGACGAGCTCCTGGCAGCCAAAGCAACTGCTCGAGGGGTTTCCTGGTGTAAAAAATGCTAGACCTACTTCCAATATTTAAATGTCATGCAAAATGTGTATTTGCATGTATAGTAATTTCATGTTCAGTATCGGCCACTTTCCCCTCCCTAATAAAATAAACTTCAAGGTTACACCTGACCATTATCATCCTCTGTTCTCTAAGAGTAGATCACTTGTACATCCTTCTACTGTTAGCTGCTTGGCTTTGACCGTTGTTGATGTGGTTTGACTGGATAAAAATGTGTTAGCTGCTTGGCTTTGATGGAGGGTTTTATGCATTCAAATGACGTTAAGTTAAAGAGTTTTATATAAAGCGTTGCTGGAGGTGGTAGTTGAGGCATGCTGGAGGTGTTAGTGGTGTTTAAGAGGGTTTTGGATATGCAGGGAATGGAGCGATATGGATCACGTGCAGGCAGAGATTAGATTAACCTGGCATCTTGTTGAGCAGTCATTGTGGCCTGTTCCTGTGCTGAACAGTCTTATGTTCTAAATGGATACACTTCTGCAGAAAATTGGAATGCTCTAATTTAGCTTAAGCCGAGTCACAGGAACTTGTAACAGGAGCATATGGAGTTGGTAGTGGAGGCATATGTATTAGTGGTGTTTTGTCTATTGTGGGATTGCAACAAAATGTGTCCAGATGAGATGTATGCTGGACACAACCAGCATTGAGGCAACACAGTGATGCAGCTAAAAGAGCTGCTGCCTCACAGCGCCAGAGACCGGGTTCGATCCTGACCTCGGGTGCTGTCTGCACGGAGTTCCTAAGTTCTCCCTGTGACCGCATGGGTTTTCTCCCAAGTGCTCCAGTTTCTCTCCACGTCCCAAAGTCGTGCCGGTTTACGGGTTTAATTGGCTTCTGTAAATCATGAACCGAAGCAAAACATTGGAAAATTCTCGAAAAGGTTGCAGAGGATCGGGGCTGAAAAATACCCGTCAAATTGGCAGGACAGTCCAGGGTAGGTGAAAGGAGCAAGGCCTCGCTTGTTCAACCTGAATACTTTTGGATCTGGATAATGTTAGGGTGAACTGGTGAAGGGCAGAAGGATGGAAGTTAGGCAGGTCCTTGTCCAAGTGCTCTCTGCAATGTTTTATCTGCAGGAAGAGGCAAGCAAAAGTGACTGGGACAGGTGTAGTCGAGAACCATGCTGAAGAAGTGTGTGCAGAAGGGATGAGATGCCAGCGATGAGCATTAAATGTGTCATTTTGTTAGCCGCCTTTAATCACATTGCATCAGGTGGAAATCAAAACGATTCCTGAATGTTTCCAAACAGGGATAAGATGGAAATGATACTGGCATGAGAGACGTGCCATTGTTAAGCACACACATATTCTGCAGCAACGATTAGTTAAGAGGCACTGGTTTGTGATTGCAATGGGCCATTAACTGGCTGGCACAGTCGCCACATGGAGATCCTGTGTTCAGTCTATTTTAGCTTTCCTTTTAGACATGAGACCATCCGCTGACCTATCGTGCTGTCTTTCATATGCATTTTCTTTTGCCTGCCTGTTTTGTGTTTTTTACCTGCACTGGAGGGGATGCTGTGCAGCAGACATTTATCATTACATTTACATTAAGCAAAATGTTTGATCTATTTTTAAAATAACTTGGGAACTGGAATGAAAAGCTGATTGCTTTAGACTAAAATTAGACGTGTTTCAATGTAACTTTCTTGCAGCAAGATCAGGAGAATTAAATATTGAAGCAGTTTAACAGAAAGGTGAGTTTGAAACAAGTATGAATGACTTTTTGAAATTCTGAACTAACACGTCTAATTAATTGGTGTGTCTTCCTGTGCTTGCTCTTGTCTGCCTCTAGTGCTTTGTGTTGTCTGCTTTGGCAGTGGTTGGGGTGCTGCATAGATCTTGACAAATCCTGAGGATGTCACTGCACTGAGACCCCGGTCACCTTTCAGCAAACAGCCCGAGTGCAGTGGTTAATCCACCAAGATTAATTTAGTTTAGAGATGCAGCACAGAAACAGGCCCTTCAGCCCCTCACCAACCAGCGATCCCTGCACACTAACACCATCCCACACCAGGGACTATTTTACGAAGTCAATTAGCCTACAAACCTGAAGTGTGGGAGGAAGCCGGAGCTCCCAGAGAAAACCCACGCAGGTCACAGGGCGATCGCACAAACTCCGTGCACACAGCACCTGTGGACAGGATCGAACCTGGGCTTCTGGCGCTGTAAGGTCAAGTTAAGTCAAGTTTATTTATATAGCACATTTAAAAAACAACTCTCGTTGGCCAAAGTGCTTTACATTTGTTATAAGAATAGCACAACAAAACAAACTACATACATATATACACATGTAGCCCTCACTCAGAGGACGTCAGGAAAGGCTTGGGAGTATAGATAAGTCTTTAGTCTTGACTTAAAAGAGTTGATGGAGGGGGCAGTTCTGATGGGAAAGGGGATGCTGTTTCACAGTCTAGGGGCTGCAACCACAAAGGCGTGGTCGCAACACTAAGGTAAGGTAGCAATACTACCGCTGCGCCACCGTGCACATTAGACATGAAGACAGTCTGTCTTGTGTAGCAGTCCTATATTGCGTTACTCATCCCACTCCCGACCCTCCCTCCCCAATCCCCATCGAGAGTGCTGGGAGGAGACGAGAAGCCATGGGTCGGTGAATCAGGATGTGTGCTGCTGCCCTCTTTGCAACCTCCCACCTGTCTGCTGGTGCTGCACATCATGCAGCTCCACTTGTGTTGGCATCCCCCCCTCCTCCCCTCGTCATCCATCATCCCCCCCCCCCCCCCCCCCCCCCTCGCCCCCCGAGACCCAATTAGCCAGACATCCCACCGATTTCTGTAACCTGTTCTTCGTGAAACTTAACGGGTCACAATGAAAATATACGGTATCCATGCCGATCTGGTCCCAACACAGTTAATTCTAAATTAATTATGAACATCCACTTTTTATGTTCCATTATCTCAGACAATAATTACAATGCTGCCAGGTCTTGTGACATTTGTATGTCCCCCACGAGTGCCGAATGATAAAAGGGAACATTATAAAATATTCAGATTCATGAATGATTCCTGACTCATTAAAGAGGATATTTAATTATAACCTTCAGTGAATATTTTGACTTCAGTGAATAATTATGGCAAATTGCAATTACTGCAGACTAGATTTGTACTTTGCGATGTTGCTTCCACTGGTATTTCATAAAAATTGCCATTGGGGTGGAAATTGCATCGTGCTACAAACATTTCTGAAGCATGTTCTGCAGTGAAATAATATTACTCCACACTTTGCTATTAGTGGCACAAGGGTGAGATTCATTGAGATTTTGCCGTCCTGGGCAGCCATTTTAAAACATGCATTCTAAAACTAGAGGGGAGAAGCTCAAGGTGAGAACAACGAGATTGAAGTGGGATCTCTGGGCAACTTTTCACTCAAGAGCCCTTTATATCAATTTATATCAAGAACAAGCTGCCCAGAAAGCTATAGAAATAGATACAATTTAGAATTTTAAAATATATTTGGACAGATGTGTGGACAGGAAGAGATCACAAGGATATGGGCCCAATGCAGGCAAATGGAACCAACCCAGAATGCCACCTTGGTCAGCGTGGACAAGGTGGGCCGAAGGGCCTGTTTCCATGCTGTACACCAAGTAAATGCTGAGGGGATATTTCCTCCCACAGGATAGAGCAGGCTCAATGTCACTGTAGGGTGAGGTGTCAGAACAATGTATCTATCAGGAGGAGAATCAAGGCTTATGGAGAAGAGTGGTGAGGGGAAACCCATTGCATTAAACCAGCCAAAGTAGATAGGGATTGAGATGTTGAGGGCTTTGCTGCCATCTTTCCAGCACCGTTCAGTCCAGGATCTCGGTTTACAGGGCAGAGCTACATTGTGTGCCTGTGAATGTGGTCAGGTAATGAGGGGAGAGAAGTGGGGAGCAAGGCGAGGAGAACGAGACATGAATGTATAGTCCTCTGCTCTCCTTGAGATGGACTTTTTCTGCCAAATCGATGGAAAACCAGGAATGAGAGCAGAGCAATTGGACCTCTCCTCCCTCGAGTCCTTGAGGTAGGGGTGGGGTCCAGTTGCCTTCTGCAAGTGGGCTGAAAAAGACTAAGCAGTGGGAACAGGAGAAGGCCATTCAGCCTCTCGACACTACCCCACCATTGAAGAGGACTGAACATTCTTGGAACACTCTTTCCTGGCCTTTGTAATACATCTGATCCTTCTCAAAATCTCATTCAGCTCCCTATTTCGATATGGCCAGCACACTGAACCCAGTTAATCAGCTAATACCAGAACCTCACTAAACCCCACCACATTTCCCGATAAACAGTCCCAATACCACCCTCACCAAAAGATAGTCAGCATTGGATGAGTTGGGCTGAAGGGCCTGTTTCCGTGTTGAATAGCTAGTTTTTTTTTTTCTCTCAGTCTACCTTTCACACGGTCAACGAAGTAATGCAATATATAACCTCACATGTCCCGCCCCCAAAGGTAGAAGCACTGGAGTCAAGGATCACCTTCCTACTGACAGCAGGCTCTTGGCATTGATGGACAGTGACTTGGTGTTGTGGGAGCTCTGCCCTGTTCTGTTGCCAGGAAGCTTAATTTGGGACATTATTGCAGCAGGTCAAAATGAGCAAGTGTTAACATAGGCAGTGTTGAAGCTTGGCTTGTGTTTCCCTCCCCGGGCTTAAATTTCACATTGGGACAAGAACTAGTCTGCTTTAGCACCTGTGTCATTATGTTACCTGCACGTTAACCTTTTCCTCCTCTTCCCGTCTGCTTCCCCGTTCCCTCTTTCAATGTTGGCAGCACAGCCCGCAACTTCACCCAATTACATATTGGGGCCCAAGATTCTGACCTCCTCACCCGAAATGTCATCTGCCCATCTCCCTCTACAAATGCCCTCTGCCTGACCCGCTGAGTTGCTCCAGGATCTGCAGTCTCTTGTCCCCTCACCAGAATCAAGCAGTCTCATTTTTAGACCAAGTTTGCTGTTCTGGTCTCCCTATCCATTCCACTTAATCCTTTCACATTCTAAACATCTCAGATCGATCACCTCAATCGTGTCCTCTTCATTTAACCCTTTGTAAATCCCTGGCATCATTCTGGTCAATCTGCACTTCCAAAGATAACATATCTTTCCTGCAATGATAACCCAACTATGGACAACGTTTTCCTTCTGAGATCTGACCAAACTCCACACCTAGAGTGCAGCATTATCCCATTCAACGTCCTTTCTAGTTACTTTTTCCACCACGAGGCTTCAGCTGTTGGTGACTCATACAAAACCTTCTGCCCAGTTCTTAAGTTCAAAGTGGATCATCTCAAATTTGTAGATGTGGAATTCCATCTGCTAGATTTGCCTCCACACGTTGAATCTTCTTCCACACAACTCACTGTATCTTCAACTTTGGGACTGATGGCAAACTTTGATCTACATCTCTCTTTTCCTCACCAGTACAATATAACAACAAGTGAGAGCTCCATCCTGTACATACCCTGAGGAATACTATCCAACACCAGTAGCTGCCCTCTAACTATGAGGGGACTCAACCAGCTAATTGTTGGGTTGAGAAGATTGTCCCATATCTTAGTTGTAGAAGTTGGATATATTCTTTAAGGCTTGAATGAGGAGTGCTCTTAGTGACCATAAAGGGGGATGGCAGTGGCAGAGATGTTTTCATGAGTGGGAGAGTCTTGAATGAGGGACTTAATTACTGGTTAAGGGGCTGGTTATTTAAAACAGAGGGTGGTGAATCCTTGGAAATCTCCACCCCAGAGGTGGTGAAGTTTTGTTTAACAGAGGAGTTTCCAAGAGATAAGTACATTTTGGAAATATTGTGGAATTGAGGGTTACAGGGAGAGGATTTGAACCCTGGGCTAGATCAGCCACAATCAGATTGAGTGGCAGTGCAGGTGCCCTAGTCTTGCTGCTATTTTCTTTGGTGCTTGCATTCTTCTAACTCCTACCTTCCAAACAGTTATTAAATCATCTATCAGTAAATGATTCAATGGTTTCATATTCTAAACTTTATGGGACAGGGCAGTAGCCTGATGTGATGCTACTGCACTTTTTGAAGTCATTGGAGGATAAGAAAGTAAAGGGGCCTGTCCCACTTGGGCGTCATGGTGCGTGGTGGCGTAGGCAGTGACGCGAGCGGCGCCCCAGGATTTGGGGATTCACAGAATCTTCGCGCGCCGCCTGTGTGATGCGTAAATGATGCCCAAGTGGGACAGCCCCTTAAGAAATCGTAGTCAGTGTCGAACATTCAGCAAGATAATGGCTGCAGGTCAGGTGCAAAGTGGCCCTTCGGCCCAACCTGCCGATGCTGACCAAGGTGCCCAATTGACACTATCCCCATTTACCCACGTTTGGCCCAAATCCCTTCTAAGTCTTTCCTATCCATGTACCTGTCCAATGTATTTCTAAAATGTTGATAGCGCACCTCACTCCATATGCCCAGCATTCTCTTTGTGAAAAGTAGCCGCTCAGGTTCATATTAAATGTTTCCGCTCTCACCTTAAACCTTTGTCCTCTGGTTCTTGATTTCACTTCTCTGGGTAAAAAAACTCTATGCAACTACTCTGCCTATTGTCCCCATGATCTTATTTACCTTTATAATATCACCTCTCCTGTGCTGCAAGCAATAAAGTTGCAGCCTGCTCATCCTCTCCTTATAAATCAAGCCACAAGTCCTGGCAACATCTTCGTAAATCCACATCTAATCCCCCTCCTCTCATCCCTCCTCCTTAAATGAGAGTGCATGTAGAAAGACTATTAAAGCTATCATGATGCAACATAGAGGCCCAAAGTATAACTTGACCTATCACCAAATAAGGAAAGGTTCTCATGTACCTCATCACTTCATCATCTCTACTCAGCTTGTCATGTGTGGGCTTGATGTCATAACAATGGAAATAATTTTCAATTGTCTTTTGTTTTTATAGAATTACCAAAAGAAACACAGCTAATGGACTTGAGGTGGACATGAGTGAAGATGGAGCCTTGCTCGCGAAAGGAAGATCTCAGAAGCCAGGATTATAAAATATGAGAATTTACGATTATATTCTTGAACTGCATTGCACTTTGATTGCTGGAGATTCAGTTTTGACTGCCTCTGCATAGAAACTGTTTGTGATTATCTGTGTCTTGTGTATTTGTGTTAATATTGTCACTGGATGAAGTCTAAAAGCACAAATGATGAAGTTAGTGGAGCACTGTCAAACCCTTTAAAACACTGCATTAGGCTGTATTTATGGAAAAAATGTCTCTGTGGTTTATTGTTGCTGAAACTAGCTAAATGTCACTGCTGAATGAAAATTGTGTACATAGGCTTTTGTAAATAATGCACAATAAAAAATAATCATGAATGTTACAATCAAAATGATCCACATGTTTCTTTGTTATGGTTTGAGCTTGAACCATTAATCCCTGGATGCAGGAGCTGGGCAGGAAGACATTACACAAGGCACAACTCTTGGGGGACTAACTCATTTGCCAATCCTACCTGCTGGAGGGACTAGGAAGATCAGGCAGCATCAGTGTGAAGAAGGGTCCCCGCCCGAAACATCTTCCATTCATTCCCTTCACGGGGGCGGCACAGTGGTAGAGTTGCTGCCTTACAGCGCCAGAGAACCGGGTTTGATCCAGACCGCGGGTGCTGTCTGCATGGAGTTTGTACGTTCTCCCCGTGACCTGTGTGGGTTTTCTCCAGGATCTCCAGTTATCCGCATGTCCAATTGCAGTATTCTGCAACTGCAGCATATGGAACAGCATATGTGTGTGTGTGTGTGTGTGGAGGAGGAATGTTAATGACATATAGACAATAGATGCAGGAGTAGGCCATTTGGCCCTTCGAGCCGGCACTGCCATTCAATGTGATCGTGGCTGATCATCCCCAATCAGTACCCCTTTCCTGCCTTCTCCCCAAATCCCCTGACTCCGCTATGTTTAAGAGCACTATCTTGCTCTCTCTTGAAAGCATCCAGAGAACCTGCCTCCACCGCCCTCTGAGGCAAAGAATTCCACAGACTCACCAATCTCTGTGAGAAAAAGTGTTTCCTCGTCTCCGCTCTAAATGGCTTACTCCTTATTCTTAAACTGTGGCCCCTGGTTCTGGACTCCCCCACCACCAGCCTCTAGCGTGTCCAAGCCCTTAACTATCTTATATAGTTGGTGGGGTTTAGGAGAATGAGACCTAATCTTATTGGAATTGCTTTAGCAGTGGATGTTCCGGAATTTCGAGAGTTCACGAAAGAGAGTCCTTGGATGAACGGATTCTTTTATGAAGAGGGATTATGAAGAAAAGTTCAACAATATAAGTCTCCGGGAAGATAACATACAAAGTGATTTCAAACTGTTTCTTAATTTCCCACATAAATTGATGCTGGCTGTTGCCAATGTAACCTTCAAAGATACCATGGTATTAAAATTCCAGGTCCTTGGAGCATAATGTTTATTGGAAAAGAGGCAGGTGGGAGTCTGCTGGGCAGAGCCATGGTGAACAAGGCCTCATTAGTGAGCATTAACTCAAAATGAATGACAAAAACATGCCAGACACATTGCACCTCAAATGGCAAATTCTGACACAATTATATAAAAATGGGCCCAGCACCAGCCGGCACAGCGGTAGAGTTGCTGCCTTACAGTGCCAGTAGGCCCGGGTTCGATCCTGATCACGGGTGCTGTCTGTGCGGAGCTTGTACATTTCCCGTGTGGGTTTTTCTGCGAGATCTTCCGCTTCCTCCCACATTCCAAAGATGTACAGGTCTGTAGGTTAATTGGTTTGGTACAAGTGTAAATTGTCCCCAGTGTGTGCAGGATAGTGTTAATGTGCGGGGATCACCGTATCTCTAAACAAAGTTAGACTATCACAAGTTACAGGTGAGAGGTGAAAGTCCCACCATGACCTCAAGAATGGTGACTGCGAAGTGGATCCTGCACCAGATGGAGCTTGACGCTGTGCAGAGTTGTGAAAAAATCTCTGTGCACAAAAGAAGCAGCTAAAGGTAGTCAGAGGCATCGTTGTTGGCAATTGAACATTGAATCCAATTATAGGTAACTAACTAACAACCGCCCCCCTCCCCTTCTCTCTTCCCCACCTCATGCTCACCCATTTCTCCCACAACCCCCCCCCCCCCCCCCCCCCCCCCCCCCTTTACCCCTGCCTCAGGCTATATCCACTCTTTTCTCCTTATCTCACAGCCTTTCCTTTTTTCATCTCCAGCTTTTGTCCAACCAGAGGTAGACACAAAGAAGCTGGAGTAACTCAGCGGGTCAGGCAGCGTCTCTGGCGAGAAGGAACAGGGGACATTTCAGGTCGAGACCCTTCTTCAGACCTTTGCCCATCAAATCCTCCCTCACTTGTATCCACCTATCCTGGGCCAGGCAATGTCTTGCCGCCACTTCTCTTCCAACTTTCTCCCCACTCCTCCAATTAGTCTGGAGAAGGGTCCTGACCCACCAAAATCTCACTAATTCACGTCCTCTAGAGATGCTGCCTGACCCAGTTGTGTTTTTCATTGCTGGATACTATGTACCTTATCATAACAATGTATCAAATGCAACCGACAACACCACTACTACAGCGGTTACATTTCAGTGCAATGGTAACAATCGGTGTTTTGAATACGTAATATAATGTATTGATATTTGTGAATGGTTAGGGAGACAATTCAGAGATTCGTAGACAAGATGACTAAGAGACCAAGTCTATGCGTGCTTAATTTAAGTTTAGTTTATTATTGTCATGTGTACTGAGATACAGTGAGCAACTTGCTCTGCATGCTATCCAGTCAAATCATACATTATACGTACAGTAAACCTTTGCTAAAACTGACCACACAGGGGGAGATGGTGTGTGTTACTACCAATTGTCCACTATAACTGAATAAGGGGGTTGATATGTAAAAGCACTCCAGTGCTGTGCAGCCATAGAAACATTTTTAAAAATAGGTGCAGGAGTAGGCCATTCAGCCCTTCGAGCCAGCACCCCCATTCAATATGATCATTGCTGATCATCCAAAATCGACGAGGCCGGTTTGTGGTTAGGGTTGGCTTCTGTGGGTCACTGGTGGAGCTGCTATCAGGGGCGTTGGTGGAGGCAGATATGATCGTGATGTTGATGAGGCTTTTTGATAGGCACATGGGTATGACAGCAAGAAGGGATATTGATGCAGGTAGAGGCATCATGGCTGGCATGGACATTGTGGACCAAAAGGCCAGATCCTGTGCTGTACTTTATGTTATATGTCCATGTATGTAAACAGTGATTCCAAGGTATTATTTTATGTATGTAAACAATTTATGATTTAAACAAGTTTATTTCTTCAAGGGATTAGTGTGAGTTTACATTAAACACCCCAAGGCACCATGTGGTGTGGACTTTGATCCCTGGTTGTCCCAGACAATGCTGCTCATTTCTAGTTGGCTGCCTTTAATGAGGCAGGTTCTGTTATTCGTTCTGCTTAGTCTGAGTCATGCTGCCTATATCAACACCACCCAATGCCAAGCACTATAAACCCTAGGTTAGATCACACATTTTCAGTCTGGTCACCATATCTTTGAAAAGGAGATTCAAAAGAATGTTTCGAGAGATTTGAATGTATATGTATCAGAAAAGATTGTAAACAACTACAGATGTTCTCCAGAAAGTATCCTGACTGATTCCACCATGGCCTGGTGTGGCCATGCCTAATCAACCTCCTGTGGCAATTTCCCAACATATATAGAAATAAAATAATCTGCAGAGTGGTGGCCTCAGCCTGGTCCATCATGGGTATAGCCTCCCCACCGTTGAAAACATTTACATGAGGCGCTGCTTCAAGGTGGCATCTATCATCAAGGATCCTCACCACCTGGCCCATGCCCTCTTCTCACTGCTACCATCAGACAAGAGGTACAGAACCCTAAAATCCCACACCACCAGGTTCATGAACAGCTATTCTCCTCCAACCATCAGATACTTGAACCAGCTTACCTCAACAATGGAACACTATAACCCACTCTTGCACCACTATGGACTTGTTTCTTCTAGAATAGAGAGATTTATGTATAACTTGTTTGATTTGTGTTTGTCTGCGTCTATGCGCTTGTGATACTTTGAGATGTTTCACTCCTGTATCTCACTGTGCTGCTGAACATCACAATAAACTTAAACCTGCAGGCAAATGAACAAATCTCATTAATTAATTTCAAATTATGGAAGTGGCTGCAGGGAGAAAATGTCCCCGTGCAGCAAGCAACCACCAATATAAGGCAGCAACCAGGAAATTTGACCAGGAATTCAGGGAGCAGAACAAAATATTTCACAGAGAAGGGAATTCCGCCATTTATAAACTCTCTCCTGTGAATGTTACACTAATCTTTGCTACAGTCATAGATAGTGTTACAGTGTGGAAACAAGCCCTTTGGCACAATTCACCCGCACCGGCCAACATGTACCAGCTGCACTAGACCCAGCATACGGCCAGCATTTGGTCCATATCCCTCCAAACCTCCCTATATTCATGTACCTGTCTAACTGTTTCTTAGATGTTGGGATAGTCCCTGCCTCAACTACCTCCTCTGGTAGCTTGTTGTTCCGCACATACACCACCCTGTGTGTGAAAAAGTTACCCCTCAGATACCTGTTAAATCTTTTCCTCTTCACCTCAAGCCTATGTCCTCTGGTCCTCAATTCACCTACTCTGGGCAAGAGACTGTGCCGCTACCCGACCTATTTCTCTCATGATCTTGTACACCTCTATAAGATCACTCCTCGTCCTCCTGCGCTCCAAGGAATAGAGTCCCAGCCTAATCAACCTCCTCTGCCTATAGCTCAGACCCTCTAGCCCTGACAAAACCCTCGTAAATCTCTGAAAGACTTCAAATTATAGGAAAAAAAAGATACAATTGCTGCTGACTTGATTCCAAAGGTAGTGGCACAGGTGCCCAGCCTGCTCCTTGGTACTGTTGACGGGACATCTCACTGCTGTACAATAACCACTAACAGCAGCGAGACAGAGCAGGGAACCTGATCTGTACAAAGCCTGCGTCGTTAATTGCAATAACGATGTTCTCATCTCCACTGAAAATTGCTGCTGGAAACCAAGTAGCCCGTTCAGTAACAATATCTTGTATCCACTGCTATTGTTATGTCTATGTTTCCAATGATCCTTGGATCGGGTGTACAAGGTTTCCGTCTGAAATACCGACAATTCGTCCATCCACCCCAAAAGCCACGGATGCTACTCGAACTGCAGAGTTCCTCTGGTCCTGCCATGCAGCTCTTACATTCTTCACAACAGTAGCTGCAAACAAGCTGGGTAATTTGTCATTACCCAGTGGCCATTATCTGTGAAGCTATTAGATAGCTGGGGTGTGAATTGAATGCTCAAGTCCAGCTCCTCTAGTATCTGTGCTCAAGTCCAAGGGAAGGTGCGGCGCTGCCCCCTTGTGGCTGGCACGACAACGGCAAGTAGAGTGAACCATTCATGACAATTTGCCAACATGACGCTAATATACTTTACATTAATATAGACAAAATGCCGGAGTAACTGGGACATGCAGCATCACTGGAGAAAAGGAATGGGTGTTGTTTCGGGTCGAAACCCTTCTTCAGACGGACCTGAACCAGCACCTACAGTTCCATTACACCGGATAAAAATGATTATTTCCGAATGCACCAAAATGCACGGTTATTTCCGAATGCACCAAAACGCATTACACTCAGCGAAGTACATTTCAAAGTGTAATCCCTATTAAGGGCATAAGAAATTAATATATTTTCACACCTATAGTCTCCCTCTGCCTTGACTCAGTCTGAAGAAAGGTCTCGACCCGAAACGTCATCTATTCCTTTTCTCCAGAGATGCTGCCTGAGCTACTCCAGCATTTTATGTCTATCTACAAGAAATTAAAGTTGGCCCTCGAGCAGTTCATTATATTAGGACAGATTTTATGTCTCCGATCCACTTTCCTGTCTGATCCCCTGCAGGGCTCACTCTAGAAAAAATGCAGGCTTTGGAGAGCGTGCAGAGGTGGTTTACCAGAACGCTGCCAGGATCAGATGTTTTCAGCTACATGGAGGGGGTAGGATAGACTTCGATTGTTTTGTCTGGAACGTTGGAGGTTGAGGGGAGACTTGATGGAAGTATATAAAATTATGAGAAGCATTGATAGGGTAGACAGTCAGACCCCCCCCCCCCCCCCCCTGCATAGATAGCCTGGAACACATTGCCAGGGGTGGTGGTGGAGGCATTTAAGTGGCTATTAGATAGGCATATGGATCATGAACAGGCCAAAGGAACGGTTCCTGTGCTGTTCTATGATCTATATCTCTCCATAGCATCCTCTCTTACAAGAAGAATCACACCTGCTCTACTGTTCAATTCGATCAGTGCGGATCTGACTGCAAGTTCCTAAAGTGCTGGAGCAACTCACCGGGTCAGGCAGCATCCCTAGAATTACACGGATAGGTGCCGTTTCAGTTAGGGATCCTTGTTCAGCCTGAAAATAGTAGAGGAAAAACTGGTGGTGACTGAAGAATAATAAGTGGAAGGCAACAGGGAAAAAAACTAACCTCAATTTCATATTCTCACCTGCCTCCAGTAATCATTCATCTTTATGCACATCATGAATCCAATTTCTTCTGCCTTAAAATTATTCAGATTTCCTTCCACTGCCCTTTAGATATTCAGTTGTGAGTAAAAAAATTCCCCTCATCTGTTTTAAAATGGCTTCCTCCTTAGTTTTAAACAGTAACCCTTTCATTCATCCAGAAAGAGAAACATCCTTTCTATTCCCACCGTAACACAGATTGGGATTTTACAATCTTTTCTTATACTAAAATATTTCCGTACCTGATTATCAACTGATTATAGCACAGGACAGCATTGTACAAAGCATTTATCCTGTGACATTCAGCTTCCTATCCATACTCTAAGATTAAGATTAATACTTAAGGATGGGACGTTGGTTTAAGTTAATGCCCTTGACCCAAAATTGCATGTGTATAGCACAATTTAAAACAGCATTTCATATATGTCCGTTCATTAAACTATCTTCAGATCATTCAGTTCTTGGAAATGTCCAATTATTAATGATACCGTAATGCCGTTAAAACAGTGGTCCAATATTTGAATGTCCGAAGAAGGGTCCCAACGAAATGTTCTATCCATTCCCTCACCAGATGCCACCCGTCCTGGCGATTCCTCCAGCACTATGTGTTTTGCTCAAGATTCCAGCATCTGTAGTTTCTTGTGTCTTCATTTGAATGAATCATGAGAAGCTTCCTAATAGGATTTGGGGCTTAATGCCAAGTGCAAACATAAAGATGAACGCAGCAACATGAAGCATGGGGAGAAAGTGTGTCCTGTCAAACTGATCGATGCCACAATGCTTTTTCAATGTAGGCAATCAGTATCTAGTTTAGGAGCTTTTAACAATCTGTCAGAGCAGCATTTTATTGACAAATTCACACCAGCTCAAACTAAACCTCAGGCATCAAGCTGATACCTTAATATCAGTTTAGTTAAAAATATATTCTTAGTGCTGTGTAACATAAATGCTGGGAATAAACAAACTAAATATTTCTTCATTGCAACTTTCAACTTACAGGCTCTTAGATAAATAATGCACTATTTGTTTAATGAAAGCAGAGTTCAGTTGCTAACCGCTCTAGTTTCAGTGAAATAATTAAAGTAAGAAACACTCGGGGATTAATACCACTGACAGATTGGCATTAAACTGGTTCACTTACCTTCAGCAAAAATCCAAACGTACGTGTGGGAAGTCTGAAATAATAGAAACTTGTCCCGTGTTTACAATGTATTATGCAAAAACTTGTCCAATGAGAATTGTAATACCTTTTACAAGCCTTAAGTTTGATTGGTGACATCAAGATATTTGTTACACTTCATGCTCGAAAATTGCAGCAATCCTTGTGGAAATATCCAGTGCCCCACCCAAACTGGTTAAACTGCATCGCTCGTGCCATCATGAAGCAGTGTGGAATTACACCTGCAAAATCTGTGCTGTAGGCAGAGTGAAGTTGTGGATGCATTTCCAACTGTGGCATGAAAATTTGAAGTGGTTTTGATTTCCCACTCATTGGCATCAACTTTTACGTTATGGCCACCTAAGGTTCTCACAGATCAGAAAATAGAAAATATAACCCCACTACCAATCTAGAGTTTAGTTTATTCTCAGGTGTACCGAGGGACAGTGAAAAGCATTTGTTGTGTGCTAACCAGGAAAGACACCACATGATTACAATCGAGCCATCCACAGTGTACAGATGTCATAGATAAAGTAAGACGTGTCATTGTAGCAGAGATTTAGTGGGGTGATTGTAATGGGTGATTGCAGATCAACTTCTGTGACTAGCACAGTCTGCCACCTACATTGGGCGCCACTATTTAGTATTGATCAATGACTCAGATGGAAGAACAAAATGGTAGTGCAGGTAGTGAGGAAGCAGCGAAATTTCAAGAGTCTCATGATTAGACAAGAACAGAATCAACAAATGCCCAGAAGAATGCAGCTCCAACTCAACAACAAAGTGACGGTGTTTAAGAAGGAACTGCAGATGCTGGAAAATCAAAGGTACACAAAAATGCTGGAGAAACTCAGCGGGAGCAGCAGCATCTATGGAGCGAAGGAAATAGGCAACGTTTCGGGCCGAAACCCTTCTTCAGACTGATGCAGTTTGGGGGGGGTTCTGAATTGGTTCTGTTCCTCCAATTTCCGGTGTTGCTCGCTCTGGCCATGGAGGAGACCCAGGACAGTGAGGTTGGATACAGAGTGGGAGGGGGAGTTGAAGTGCTGAGCCACTGGGAGGTCAGGTTGGTTATTGCGGACCGAGCGGAGGTGTTTGGCGAAACGATCGCCCAGCCTCCGCTTGGTCTCACTGATGTAGATCTGCTGACATCTAGAGCAGCGGATGCAATAGACGAGGTTGGAGGAGATGCAGGTGAACCTCTGTCGCACCTGGAACGACTGCTTGGGTCCTTGAATGGAGTCGAGGGGGGAGGTAAAGGGACATGTTTTGCATATTTTGTGGTTGCAGTGCCCGGGGAGGGGGTGGTACGGGAGGGAAGGGAAGAATTGACAAGGGAGTTACGGAGGGAGCGGTCTTTGCGGAGGGCAGACATGGGGGGGGGGGGGGGGGGGGGGGGAGATGCGGCGAGCTGTGGGGTCACGTTGGAGGTGGCGAAACTGACGGGGAGGATTACTTGTTGTATGTGACGGCTGGTGGGGTGAGGACTAGGGGGACTCTCAATGTGAGGTTATCACCCCATCCATCACTCAAAACATTAATTCCACCAAATCAGATTAAATGTACCATCCGAACCGTGCACTCACCTAGACAACCAGAGTTCCTCCAGCATTTTGTTTTGAACAAGATTCCAGTATCTGCAGTTCATTTATAACTCCACCGTGTAAACTCCTCAAAACGTGGGTACTTTGAAGTTCTCTTTTGCAGAACAGTTCTGACCCAAAATGCCATTCCCTCCAAATATGATGCCCGACACTGTCCAGCACTTCAAAGGTCAAAGGTATTTTATTAGTCACATTCACATACACCCAGGTGTAGTGAAGTGAAATGTTTTTTGCCATTTTGCAGCACACAAAAAAATACAGACATAACACCAATGAGAGTCTTAAACACATAGAGCATCCCCCCACAATGGCTCCCACCATGAGGGAAGGCACAAAGTCCAGTCCCGACTTTGTGTTTTGCTCAAGTCAACTCCAGCATCTCTCAACACTCCAACCTATTAACGGGACAGTATTCATCTGGGAATACCATCCAGATTCTGCTCCAAGTTGAATAGCAACCAGGTGGAAATACGACTGGAAAAGGAAAAAAACGTTCAATGTTTCAACCCAAAATGGGTCCCACAAAAACTGCCTGACCTACCGAGTCATCTTCAGCATTTTGTTTCTATTTTAAGTTTCAGGCATTTGCAAGTTCCCCCCCCCCCCCCAAAATTGTCCTGCTCTGCATCATCATTGGATCTATATTTTAGATCGACTTCCACCATTCACAAGGTGGTCAGTGAAGGTACACCAGTGATGCTTGGCGCACGTTTATCACAATGGTGATAATTGAGGCCCACCACGTACACAGACCTGGGCGATCTTTGCCAGTAGTGAAGCAAAGGATCATCAGGTTAATTACTGGGATGAGGTAGGGACATGTGTTGTGAGGTTGACTGGTTCAACACTGCCACATTCAGAATGAGAAATACCTTGATATACAAAATATTTTTTATGGAACTCAACGTTCACTGTGTGACCATGGGTTTTAGATTCATTGGCTTCTCTATATTGCTTAGTGTGTAGGACATAGAAAGGTTTGGAATGATAGAGCCAGACATGGAGCCAACTGTTTGGGACCAGTTTCTATATCCACTAAACCAGATTTACAATGTAATGCCAAGTTCAGAACAGGCATTTCTATGACATCACATTAGTCCAGTAAAACTAATCTTGCACAAATACTTTATTTGGCAGCCATGCTGGAGTAGCGGTAGTTGCTGCCTTACAGCACCGGATACCCGGGGTCAATCTCAATTACGGGCGCTGTCCATACGGAGTTTGTACGTTCTCCCCGTGGGTTTTCTCCTAGATCTTCAGCCAGAGCGAGCAACACCGGAAATTGGAGGAACAGCACCTCATATTCCGCCTGGGGAATCTACATCCTGGGGGCATGAACATTGAATTCTCCCAATTTTGTTGGTCCTTGCGGTCTCCTCCCCTTCCTTAGCCCTTGGGCTGTCTCCTCCCATCCCTCAGCCTTCGGTCTATTCCTCCTTTCTGCTCCCCACCCACCCCCCCCAAACTGCATCAGTCTGAAGAAGGGTTTCGGCCCGAAACGTTGCCTATTTCCTTCGCTCCATAGATGCTGCTGCTCCCGCCGAGTTTCTCCAGCATTTTTGTGTACCTTCGATCTTCCAGCATCTGCAGTTCCTTCTGTTGTTGGACTCTTCTCTTGTTAATGTGCAGGGATCGCTGGTCGGTGTGGACTCGGTGGGTCGAAGGGCCTGTTTCCGTCTAAACTAAACCATCCAATTTCCTATTTGCCTGGGCTTACGCTCCTCTTTATCCGCACCTTGAACATAAAAAGTTGGAAATACTAACCCAAATCTCCCTTTCTTAGCAACCATAGCATTAAAGGAGACAGGACAACCAAAATTCATCACACAAAACAAATTTAAATACAAGCTCTCGTCTTTGGCCCATTTACTCAACACATTAATCCACTAACAGAAATTAGTTCTGAGACACCTTCAGCACCTGCACAACTGTTACTGCCAATTTGTGGGCCATTCTAACATCTTGTAATTTATACAAATAGCATCTAATCGACCCAACAATGGACACCTCACCTCTTAACTGGCCTCCAGTATATTGCCATTCTAACAATCACCTTTACAGAAATATAACCAAAACACTGATCGGTTTTGAACTCTCCATCAATTCTGTTTTCTAATCAATTTCTACTCACCAAAAGGTTTTTTTATGGGAAGTCCAAACAGCCATACATACTGGTTTCAGCCTGAAACGTTGCCTATTTCCTTCGCTCCATAGATGCTGCTGCACCCGCTGAGTTTCTCCAGCTTTTTTGTGTACCTGTGTACATACATACTCCATTGGCATCCCCAAATATTCTCTACTTACTGCGCAAGAAATTGTAGATTGGTTACACACAAGCTCCTTTAACAGATGCTGGCTCTATACATTACCTATTAATTTACATAGGACCTATTTTGCAATTCCAACCGTTCACACGTTCATTTAGACATATGGGCTTATAGATCCATGGAACCAACCTTTCACATGAAAGGAACTTTGACACAATTTCCTTGTGAACCCAGATTTGTTTAACCTGTTTAGTGTTAACATAGATCATGGTGTTATCATATCAAAAGGAAGGCCACATAGTTATAGAGGTAGTTCATTGAATAGAATGGATTCTGTAGACTTAATAACACAAGGTGGCTCACACGGTTATTGGAGTGAGGTGGCCGCTTCCTCCGTTTGGATGTTCATATTAAAATATGTCAGTCAAATAGGGACATGGAAAACTTTCTTCACCCGAGAGGGAGCCTTGGAATTCCATAGCACTGAATGCATTCCAGAACCTGGCACCTACCAGCCTTTGGCATGGACCCAAATACAAAATATTCCAATTAAGGAAACGGCTTCAGAATGGCACCGCTACTTGTGGGCAGCACACAATTTCTGCAATTCAGAGACCACCTTCCTGTAGTGTTTTAAATATAATATCCCATATGCAACCATATTAACTTGTCTATTTTAGACAACTGAACAAACCAACCTCCTGTCACTGCCACTCCATCCTTAAAATGTCTAACAATCCTGATACCTTGCATTAAAACAATGTTACCATTTTCATTCTCAAACTTAATTTTCCTGCTGCAGTTTATCATGCTGTTCACAATTTATAACATTGACTGATCCAGATAGTCCCTAGAACCGCAATAAATTTCAGGGGGCATTTGCTCTGTGTGGTAGAATTCTACTGAGAAGTTTAAAACTAATTAATATAATTTCCTGTTAAACAAAAGTAGACTTGCCTTCTTCTGTTCCCCTCAGCAACAGCCACTTGCTGGAACCACTGCTAAAGAGAGTGTTACCATAATACCCCAAGTAGCAAACCATTACTTTCGTGGATTTTTGGCCAAGTAGCTGTTAAGCCAATTCTATATACAGTGCATTCAGAAAGTAATCAGACCCCTTCACTTTTTCCACATTTTGTTACGTTACACTTACTCTAAAATGGATTAAATTCTTTTTTTTTAAATCATCAATCTACACACAATACCCCATAATAAAAAAGCAAAAACAGGTTTAGAAATGTTTGCAAAGTAATTAAATGGAAATAAGTGAATTATCACATTTACATAACTATTCAGACTCTTAACTCAGTACTTTCTTGAGGCACCTTTGGCAGCGATTACAGCCTCAAGTCTTCTTGGATATGACGCTACAAGTTTGTCACACCTGTATTTGGGTAATTTCTCCCATTCTTCTCTGCAGATCCTCACAAGCTCTGTCAGGTTGCATTGGGAGCATCGATGCACAGCTATTTTCAGGTCCCTCCAGAGATGTTTGATCAGGTTCAAGTCTGGGCTCTGGCTGGGCCACGCAAGGACATTCAGACGTGTCTCAAAGCCACTCCTGCGTTGTCTTGGCTGTATGCTTGGGGTCATTGTCCTGTTGGAAGGCGAACCTCTGCCCCAGTCTGAGGTCCAGAACACTCTGAAGCAAGTTTTCATCAAGGGCCTCTGTACTTCGCTCCATTCATCTTTCCCTCGATCCTTACTGGTCTCCCACTTCCTGCTGCTGAAAAACATCCCTAGATACCACCACCATGCTTCACCATTGGCCAGGTGATGAGTGGGACCTGGTTTCCTCCAGACGTGATGCTTGGCATTCAGGCCAAAGAGTTCAATCTTGGTTTCATCAGACCTTTTGGCAAACTCAAAGCGGGCTGCCATGTGCCTTTTACTGAGGAGTGGCTTCTGTCTGGCCCCTCTACCATAAAGGCCTGATTGATGTAATGCTGCAAATATAGTTGTCTTTCTGGAAGGTTCTCCCATCTCCACAGAGGAACTCTGGAGCTCCTTCGAGTGCTCAGTTTGGCTGGGCAGCCAGCTCTACGCAAAGTCCTGGTGTTCTTCCATTTAAGAATGACGGAGGCCACTGCGCTCTTTGGGACCTGCAATGCTGCAGAAATTGTTTTATACCCTTCCCCAGGTCTGTGTTTCGACACAATCCTGTATCGGAGGTCTACGGACAAATCCTACATCTTCATGGCTTGGTTTTTGCTCTGATATGCACTGTCAACTGTGGGACCGTATATAGACAAGTGTGTGCCTTTCCAAATCATGTCCAATCAATTTAATTTACCACTGGTGGACTCCAATCAAGTTGTAGAAACATTAAGGATAATCTATGGAAACAGGATGAACCGAAGCTCAATTTTGAGTGTCAGAGCAAATGGTCCAAGGACTTAGGTAAATGTGATATTTCAGTTATTTCTTATTAATTACTTTGCAAAAAATTCTAAACACCCGTTTTCACTTCTTCATTTTGGAGTATTGTGTGTAGATTGTTGATAAAAAAATAAAAATAATTCAATCCATAAAATAAGGCTGTAATGTAACAAAATGTTGAAGTGAAGGGGTCTGAATACACTGTAATTTGACCAACAACTAAGTTTAATCGTCATACCATTAATACGAATAAAGGCCTATTACACATCACAAAAAAGACAATGAGTGGTGTTCTTTCGGACTTTTATTAGATGCCCGGTTGTACTTAAAGTTCAGGTGTACAATGCTTACAAATTAAAAACTGGTATTTCAAAAATTCAAATTGACCAGATATCAAATAAGCTTAAAAACCATTTGAAGTAAAAAGGAAAATAGACCATCTACAAAAATCTGTTTTAAGCCAGTTCCAAAAAGCTGTTTCAGGAAAGGTTAAGAAACCATGGTGCATAGACAATAGGTTTACTGTGTGAAACATTCTGGTATCTGGTCAACTGTATGCAAGCACTGCAGATCTTCATTACAGTCGAAAGCTCACTTTTCTTATTATTGCTGGAATTTGACTTTGATGGTCTTCCGTTTGATGACAAAACTGCAAGACAAACGCAGATTAACAAGAACAGTCATACTGATGAGCAAAGTGAATGACAGAGGAACAACTATGTCAATATCAATTTACCCTACATGAAAGCAGACGTTACAGCAGTCGTCTTTAGAAGCTCATTGCATTTCAAGCTCAAGGGGCTTCTGACGTTGCTCAAGTTCAGAGTATGTATATACATTCTGTATATTGCTAGAAGACTGCAGCGGGAGGTATTTATGACAAGAGGCCTGATGTTGGAGGACTTTAACTGGCAAAAAAGGTGCTGACAATCAAGTGGTGATTCACACTATTACCTGCACATTGCCCATAACCTTCTATTCTTGAAACTGTCAAAGACTAGAGGGCAGTGCCTTATGGATAGAGGGGATAAGTTTAAATTGATGTGCAAGTCAACTTTATTTTTATATATACTGTTCTACATCTCAAAGATTCTATATCTGGGCAGCCAGACAATCATCAAGCCCATTGTGTTGGTTGAAAAACACCAATTCCATTTTGCCTACACTATCCTCCAATGTTGGGCTTGCAATGACATGGCCAGAAAGGAAATTCTCAATGCATTCAGCATCAAGGAGCAGCATGTCCTTGATTCACAAATACTTACTTAGTTGATGGTAGAGATGCTGAGCTGTTGTTACTCAGCATTGCCCTGCTCGGTCTCTGGAGCAGAGATGTTCTCAGCTGGTGTTTCGGGTGCCTTGGTCTGAAAGATAGAAATAATCTTAAAAAGATCTTGTTGTTATATAATCAAGATTACAGAAGAAATGTGGATTACAAATAAAAATGTGAAAAGTAATGCAATAGAGGTAAAGAGCCTACTGTTAATGATATCAGCTAATATGGAGAACAGGAAGGGATTAATACATGATTAAGAGCTCATGGACAAGGGAGAAAGATGCAGTTTCAGGGCTCGGGCAATAAGGAATGTGGTAGAGGCATCAGTAAAACAATGGTAAAGAGCATGCAAATTACAGTAGGTGTAGCAAGTTTTCCACAAAAATTCTAGTATTGTTGATTATACGATTGAACTTACCTCCTCGCCATCTTTTGGTTTAGGGTTTTGTGGTCGACGACGTCTGTAGTTGTAGTTACGACGAAATCGCCTGGGATGAGACTGCTGATCTTGTTGGCCATCCCCTTGATTTTCTTTGTCTTCTTCACTACTTCCCTCCCTTGGTGGACGTGGGCGAGGAGGTCCTCTGTAACCAACAAATTTAAACTAATCTTTTCTGCAGTTGAGAATGCGTCAGCAAGATTAATTAATCAACAAGATTCATGAACAGTTCTTCACATCTTTCCTTCAATTTCAGCCCATACCGACTAAAAATATGGTTGCCAGTAAACTTTGGTAGTGATTACTGCCCTACTATTGTCCCATCCCACCCTCAATGCCCCTAGAATCTTTAAATTACAGCAAATAGTATTAATAACATGCACATTATGCAGGAAGGCTTATGAAACTGAACTCATACCATTATTAGCATTACTTCAGAACACAAACTGATGCACAATTTGTTTTCAACATTTCCTTCAATACCAATAAAGTATAAGAGTTCCATAATCACTCACAAAATGTTCAGCAAGTCAAACATTTAGCTTCCCGATTAGTATAGCATACCTGCGGTAGCGTGGACGGTAGCCCCTAAAACGATTTTGTCCTCTGTTGGATTTGCCTTCTTCCCCAGCAACCTGGTTTTCATTTATTTCACCACCCTTTTTACAAAAATAAAGGCATTAGAAGTTGCAGAAATATGACTGACATCTGATCTCCCTGCACTATAAGCTGCTATTTACAAGGATGATAACTGCTTCTTGTGTATCAATGAGCTGCCAGAAGCTGCTGCAGTGGTGGAAATAATTACCATGTTTAAAAGACATTTGTACAGGTACATGGATAGAAAAGGTCTGGAACAAACACAGGCAAATGGGGCGAGCTTATGTTGACAATATGGTCAGAATGGACAATATGGTCAGCATGGACAAAAGGGGCTATCCATGTTGTGTATCTATGTCCCCAAAGATGACTTTGGCAACCTATAAAATAAGGAATGCAAGTGACCTCCATGTTGCTGCAATTTTGGTAATAGAAATTTGTCCCGTATGGGGCTCACCAATCACTGCCAAAAATCAAGGATATAATTTAAAATTTGCTCATACAAATTTTGGAACAAAAATAAATATATTTTGCTCAGCTCATTGTCCTTGACACATGCAGATGATGTGGGCTTTGCATTATAGAAAATCTCGATATGGACCCTTTTCTAGGAACACAAATGCGACTAACTACTATCCCCCACCACCGGGTAAAATGGGGACCCGTCTATACTTCAAAAACCAAATTCAACAGATTGCCAGTGTATTCATATCTTGCTACCTCAGTAATTTCTCCCTGAGGCTGGTTGCTATATTGTGGGCGGCGACCATAACGACGACGTACAAAGTAAGGTGGGTAACGTTGTCTTCTATATGGTGGACGATGTTGCTGATTTTGATATTCTTGGTTTTCCCCATCTGTTGCTGTCTCTGCTCCATCTCCTTTCTCTCCACCTTCAATATTCTGTTGGTACTAATCAAAAATTACATGGAAGCTGTTTGTAGTTTTAAACACTCAATTGTCTTACAACTACTTCCCTTTGTGTACCAACACATTATTTTACCTCAAATTAACAAATGACGCTTGTCCAAACCCCGAATGCATCTTTACTAAGACGTAGATGCGTCTTTACCAAAAAAACTAAATATCCAATGAAAATCATATTTGATTTATTACAACATTATAGGTCTATGATTCATCTAATTTCCAATAATCTTACAACTAGCCATTCCTCTGGTTTGAGCTTAAATTAATGGCATAATCACTAAATTAAAACAAATCTGAACTACAAAGGTTCTCTCGAACTTCTACAGATACACTATACAAAGCATTCTGACAGGATGCATCTAGGGTCGGGTATGGCAACTGCTCTGTCCTCAATGGCCTTAACTGCAGTCTATCACAGGCTCCTAATTTTCATCCATCTAGTCTATCTTCACAATACATTTCATTAGGAAGGCCGAAAGGATCAGCAAGGAACCCTGGCCATTCCCTTTTCTCACTTATACCATCTGGGAGATGATGTAGGTAGGAGCAAGAAAGCCCTGACATGCAGAACAAGGGGTCATAGTTTAAGGATAAGGGGGAAATCTTTTAGGACCGAGATGAGGAAAACTTTTTTCACACAGAGAGTGGTGAATCTCTGGAATTCTCTGCCGCAGAAGGCAGTTGAGGCCAGTTCATTGGCTATATTTAAGAGGCAGTTAGATGTGGCCCTTGTGGCTAAAGGGAGAGAAGGCAGGAACAGGATACCGAGTTGGATCAGCCATGATCATATTATATTGAATGGTGGTGCAGGCTCGAAGGGCCGAATGGCCTACTCCTGCACCTATTTTCTATGTTTCTATGCATACTCCTGAACCAATCATATCGTACTCACTCCCTTCCTGGAGGTGCTGCTCACTCTTAACACCTCCTAACTCAATGATTCCATTATTGCATTTTAGTTATGTTGAACTACTTCAGAACGCACAACAATCTTAGTACATTTTTGATGTTTTACATTCATCTTTGTTTGTGGTCGCATTTGTGAACGCGAGCAAGGAATTTAGTTGCACCCCACTGACAATAAACCAATCGGAAAAGATATACAGAGGGAAATGGGATTAATGGATCCTCCAGAATTGGTCCTCCAGCACCTTTAACAACATCTACACAAAAATCCTCTACTAACATTACGTGGTGGACCTCGGCGACGAGGGTTGTAGCGACGATAACGATTTCTGTCCGCAGCATAGCGGCTTCCTTGGACTGGAACTCCTCCGGGACCAGTTACGTTTGCTGCCTCTGCACCCTACAAAGTGCAAACATTAATATCAAGAGTGAATAAGTAGAAATTTGCTTATTTCCTTGGAATTTAAAAGGGTTTGAGAGTCAGCTTGAAACAAGTTTTAAAAAAAAAATCTAACTGTTGACACCAGAGAAACTAGATGCAAAATCTTCCAGGACATTTCAACAACCTTTTGTAATTGTGGCCAGAGGGATTGGAAAGAGTTTAAAAAAAGTAGCTTCATTATTTAATACCTTTTCACCTTCCACTACGTCGAACTCCACAGTTTCACCATCTCCAACACTACGTAGGTATTTCCGTGGGTTATTCTTCTTTATGGCAGTCTGTGAAGAGTTTAGATTTAAATTTCTTTATTTCATAGCAAGGCATTGTTTGATAATTAAGGAACTAGGATATACTACACAAATGTTATGTTCCATGCTTATATTCATGCTCTAAAAAACTTTGCACACCTAAATTTCAGTATGTTCCTCTATTCCTTTCTTTGTCCCAGCCTCTGTATACTGTTAACCACAACCACTCCTGATGGTAGCAAGTTACAAGTATTACTACACTCTGGGAAAAGATCCGTCTACCAAATATTTGGTCACTGTTATGTTATATTGTTGGCCTCTTCCCAGTATCTACCTGCAAGTCTTCATTTAAATAGCACCCGTCACAAAATAATGTTCCATGGCTCTTTTAAAGTAACCTTTTCAAACCAAACCATATTAAAACTAGTAACCAAAGGATAGGTGGAATAGAAATGTTTTGAAAAGGCATCTTGAGCAAAGAGGAAATGCAGAGTTGCTTGTGGCAGTTGAAGACACAACTGGAGGAGCTGTTAGAGGGGGAAAATCAAAGGAAATGAAAACAAGTTTAAAATTGACAACCTGGAGCGAGTGTAGGTCATCAAGCGCAGAGATAATGGATGAACTGGTGAAAGAGCAGAAAAGTTCTGATGAAAGGAATTAGCATGAGCTGAGTATTCCCATAGACACAGAAAATGTTGGAAAGTTTAAAATTGAACATTGGCTTAACCTGGAGCCAGTGTAGGCCATCAATCAGGGATAATGGATGTACTGGTGAAAGAGCAGAAGAGTTCTGATGAAAGGAATTAGCATGAGCTGAGTATTCCCATAGACACAGAAAATGTTGGAAACACTCAGCAGGTCAGGCAGCATCTGTGGAAAGAGAAACAGAGTTAACAGTTCAGGTCAAAACCCCTTTGTATTTCCATCATTCTCTTTGTCTATTTCTACAAGAAGAAAGGTACACTTATAATGTTTAACTGTTGAAAAAAAAATTAGATTCAAAGGAACTCTTGACAGATGCAAATCTACCGTAGATGCAAACTGGACCGGTTCATGGAGATCATGTGCATTATACACTGTATCATCAAATATTCAGTCAATTAAAATACCTCACCCTGGTCTGCTGAAAAATCGTGGCAATTTATCCTAATATAGAGTAATCTTTGGATAAACAAATAAAATGATGAGATTATTTTGTGATGAGATAAAATGATGAGAGGGATGGACAGAGTTGATGTGGACAAGCTTTTCCCTTTGAGAATAGGGAAGATTCAAACAAGAGGACATGACTTCAGAATTAAGGGACAGAAGTTTAGAGGTAATATGAGGGGGAACTTCTTTACGCAGAGAGTGGTAGCAGTGTGGAATGAGCTCCCAGTGGAAGTGGTGGAGGCAGGTTCATTGGTATCATTTAAAAATAAATTGGATAGGCATATGGATGAGAAGGGAATGGAGGGTTATGGTATGAGTGCAGGCAGGTGGGACTAAGGGGAAAAAAATTTGTTCGGCACGGACTTGTAGGGCCGAGATGGCCTGTTTCCGTGCTGTAATTGTTATATGGTTAAACACTAATGGAGTTGATGGAGTTAAATTACGTTACCGCCACTACTAGAGTGGCTAGATGCAAGTGTTATTTAACAATAATCTCTGCAGAACACAACATAGAAACGAAATACCGATTTAATGAGAATTCACTTAATAGTAGATCAACTAAATACCTGCTGGAATCAGATATGCAACCATCATCAACATAAATGAAGCCTATTGTAATCACCTCTTTAGCCCTAGTATCTTATCACAGCTTTAATTTTATTAATTCCCAACTCAACCACTGATCGGGTCATGTTAATGGCAAGCATTAACTTACATCCCCAAATGATTTTGGACCTCTACCATTACTGTTATTAAGAACTAGACCAAGTGAGACCCGTTGGGTCCCTGTCATACGGAGGCCTGGTCACCCAACGCAACCCATTACCCTAATGCAATATTCTACCACTCATCCATAGCCCAATTCTTATGCAACGTGAGATTACAAAATACAAATTGTTTTAAAATATAATTCTCCAAATCCAAATTATCATTCGAAACAGCAAAAGCAACATTTAAGACAACCAGTGGAAACTATTAAATTGGCTCCAAACTTCAATGGCTACATTTTATTGCCCATGTTAAACACTCCAAGCGCAATAAAATGTAATTAAAATGCTGGGGAAATTCAGTGGGTCAAGCAGCATCTGTGAAAGCAAAGAGCAATATTGGTGAAGAACTTGTATTTGTATTATTATGTTTTAATTGTCATGTGTACTGAGATAAAATTTCTTAGCATGCTTTCCAGAAAAATCATAACATACACGAGAACACGGCAGTACAAGAGAGAAAAAGAAACAGCACCAGAGAAAGTGCAGGCAAGACAAGTGCTGCCACGAGGTAGACAGGGAGATCAGAAATTCATTCGAGACTGCAGAAAGTGGTCAGAGTTAAGGGGGGGGGGGGGGGGGGGGGGGGGGGGGGGGGGGGGGGCGGCGCATGGTTTGCACGATGGACTGAACTGCATTCATACCTGCTGGGTAGTTGCCATTCCATACCCGTGATGCATTCTAAGAGCATGCTTTCTATGGCACATCGAGAAAAAACATGACAAATATCTCTACACTTTCAAAAAGGTAGCATCAATGGCGTGTTTCTTGGCAGTAGCATCAATGTGGTTGGTTCTGAGCGAATTGGTGATGCTTACAACTTGAAGCCCATGACCATCTCCACTTAAGTGCCATTGAATGAACTCAGCCAGAGGGGTGAACTCCGCCCCGCTTCTTGAAGCCAAAGACCAGCTTTGTAGTTTTTCTGATAGTGAGGGAGAGGTTGCCATCTTGACTCTGTGCTATGATGGCACTCATTTTTGGACTCCATCCACTGTGTGGTCGATTAAGATCCAGCCCATTAGCATCTTTATAAATTTGTGAAATGGAGCTAGAGGATAAGTTGGCGTAGTTGGTGCATCAATGTTGATAATTCTCAAGTTGTTGTTGTTGCCTATCCTTACTGATTGCAGCCTGTGGGCCAAAGTTAAGAGATCCAGTTGCTGATGGGGGTGCCAAATACTAGGTCCCGGAGTTTGGCTGGAAGTATGTTGAAGGCAGTGCTAATGTCAGTTATTGGGAGCCTGCCTTACCGCACAGATAATCGAGCGATGAGTATAGGCCCAGGGATATGGTGGAACCATGGACCTTTTCGGCAGTAGGCGAATTGGAAGCTGGAATTGATTTGCGCTATCAACAGCATCTTAAAGCACTTATGATGATGAATATCAGAATCACCAGATGGTAGCAGCTATTATTGAACACTACCTTGTGTTTCCTGTCACTGAGATTATAGTGGCCTTCTTAAGAGGAGAGGACCTCGGATTGGAATCAGGGGTCAATGGAGATGTGTACACAAGTTCTGAGGAAACAGCAAAGGACTGTATCTGGAGCAATTGGTTTTGAGTACCGTTGCACCCAAGGCTGTCATAGGCAGGCGACAGCATTCCACTGGGCAGCCTACTTGAATGCCTGAGTTCCTCGCAGTCCACCCATGGCTTCCAGCTGGGAAACACTCAGTCAATTTCTTTAGCACAAATTAGTGGCAACTTATTGAGATTGGCAGCCAAGTCCTTGAATGTGGACTAGTCCGAATCAATAGCTCATCTATTTTCTTAGACCAGCAGTGCTTAACATCGTTTAGCTTATCATTGCACTTCAAATTCTGCTTGTAAGCAGGGAGGAGTACAACCTGACAGTCTGATTTTCCAAAATGCAGGCAAAAAATTGAGCAGCAGGCAGCTTTGTTGGTTGTGCAGCAGAGGTAGAGAGGTTGCTTGGGCATCGGGCGGGATAAGAGACATCTTAATAGTAATTTGATTTGGGTTACTGTCATATGAGGAAAGACTGAAAAGACTAGGCATGTATTCACTGAAGTTTAGAAGGATAGAAACATAGAAACATAGAAATTAGGTGCAGGAGTAGGCCATTTGGCCCTTCGAGCCTGCACCGCCATTCAATATGATCATGGCTGATCATCCAACTCAGTATCCCGTACCTGCCTTCTCTCCATACCCCCTGATCCCCTTAGCCACAAGGGCCACATCTAACTCCCTCTTAAATATAGCCAATGAACTGGCCTCAACTACCCTCTGTGGCAGTGGGTAGTTCCAGAGATTCCAGAGATTCACCACTCTCTGTGTGAAAAAAGTTCTTCTCATCTCGGTTTTAAAGGATTTCCCCTTTATCCTTAAGCTGTGACCCCTTGTCCTGGACTTCCCTAACATCGGGAAGGGGGATGAGGGGGATTCTTATAGAAACATATAAAATTATAAAAGGACTGTACAAGCTAGATGCAGGAAAAATGTTCCCAATGTTGGGCAAGTCCAGAACCAGGGGCCAGTCTTAGAATAAAGGGGAGGTCATTTAAGACCGAGGTGAGAAAAAAAAAAAACTTTCACCCAGAGAGTTGTGAATTTATGGAATTCCCTGCCACAGAGGGCAGTGGAGGCCAAATCACTGGATGAATTTAAGAGTTAGATACTCCAGGGGCCAGTGGAGTCAAGGGATATGGGGAGAAGGCAGGCACGGGTTATTGATAGGGAACATCAGCCATAATCGCAATGAATGGCGGAGCTGGCTCGAATGGCCTCCTGCTGGTGCATATTTCTATGTTTCTACTCCATCAAGATTATCAAAAGAATGTTCACAAAAATGCTGGAGAATCTCAGAGGGTGCAGCAGCATCTATGGAGTGAAGGTACCTTCGCTCCATAGATGCTGCTGCACCTGCTGAGTTTCTCCAGCATTTTTGTGTACCTTCGATTTTTCAGCATCTGCAGTTCCTTCTTGAACATCAAAAGAATGTTGTTCATTCCAAGAATGTTGACCACCACGGGGCTGCCGGAGTTGGCATAAAGTCCATCAGTAAACTTTGTTTGTCCTGCTGCAGAATTACCACCCAAAACATTAACTATGCATTTGCCTCTTGACCAGAGATCTTCCAAGAATCCGCCTTTCGCTCCAAATTCTGTCCGCAGTAGAGTATGTCTCCATTAAGATGTAAAATTCTCAAAATATGCACCTTTCCTAGTATTTCTCCAAGAAACTGTTCCTGATCTTTAGCAATGGATCTAGCTTATGCTAAAAAATTCTCCCAAAGGAAATCTCAACTCAGCAAAATGGATCACCAGTAACTCAAACTTATTTCTGAACCCATCAATATAATTTTTCACCGAAAACTTGCATCACATGCCAAGGGTAACACAATAGCGTGATAACCATTCTAATAAAATACCTTGGGGATTCATATCTCCAATCGATAAAGTCTTACTCAAATGCAACATCAACAAGCATATCTTAAAAGACAAACCATCCACAGGAGAGAAACTAAAGGGCCTGTCCCACTTGGGCAGCAGCCTGAAAAGAGGTTGTCGTGTCATGGTCATGACGGGTGGCGAGGCGTTTCCCTGCCCTGCCCCAGGATTTTGGAATGTTCAAAATCCTCGCGGGACATCTGCGTGTCTTATCATGTTGTGCGGCCTTTCGCATGACGACGTACGGGTGGACGCACGGTCATTGCTCAAGCTAATTGTGCATTGCGTGCATGCGAATGAAACTTCTTGTACGATTAAATGAAACTTCTTGTAGTTGAAGTACATAGAACCTCCCCTGGGTGGACACGGGATGGTCACATGCTTCCCGTCAACTGCCCCACATGTTTGCAGGAAGTTACATCTGGTTCGAAAGCCGTGTGCCACTCTCCTCCAATCATCAGGTGTACTAGGTCAATTATTTCTTCTTCATATGCATTGGCAATGGAGTCACAGGTATCTCAGACAACCTTGCGCTGATGGTGTTGTGGGCCATGCGAAAGTTGTAGGAGAGGCTCTTGTACGAGTCTCCTATTGCCAGGTAGCACATGCCTGGTTCCAGTGCCTTCTTCCTCATGAAGGCGGCTTTTTTCTCCAGAAGAGGACCGACTCGCGTCTTCTGCTCCTGAAACAGGTCGGGGGGAATCCTGGTTTCTAAAGGCAGCCTCATCTGCTTGCTGGAGATCAGTCATCATGATCTCATACTGGCCCAAAGTGGGTTTCATCAGGAACAAGGACCTTGTTCACACATACATCTTTCCTAGGCTTCTTCCTCCCCTTTCTTCATGCACTCCTGCCTGGCTGATCTGTAAGCACGAGGGCTATTGCAAGCAGAAGTCTTTGTTGTTGTTGTTGTTGTACGAATAGTGATGCGATCTGTAGTTGCTCCATGATAGTCATGATGCAGAATAGCACCCTGCAAGCCCTGTTATTGGGAAGCTGGGTAATCAAAAGATGTCACGTACCCCAGATGACGCAACCTGTCATATCTTCCGCATCGTGTCGCGAGTGAACGTACATTGACGTCGCTGTGACGTCACAGGCGCTGTTCTATGCCTCGCATGCCGTCCTATGGTGACGCGGAGTGATGTACCTGTATCGTATCCTGTCGTACTATTTGACATTTTTTAAGCGACATCGGACGTCAGTCACCGACGCCAGTCGTCGCTCATAACATCACTAAGTGGGACAGGCCCTTAACCAACAGCATCCGCATCGAACTATACTAATCCCATTTACTTCTATTAGGACCAAAGTCTTATTATGTATAATTGCAAAACACCTCTACCACGATCTCAGAAGGCACACTCCAGATTCTATCCAATGTATGAAAAATTCCCTCAGTTCATCATCAGATTCCCATCTCTCAGCTATGCCCTGACCTACCTTATCTCCCTCACGTTTGTACATGCTACCAGGTTAGCATTCTCAGCTGCAGGGAAAACAAACCGACCCCATCCAATTGCACCTCTTGATTTAAAAGCTCCAATCCAAGAGCATCCAGCTGAATCTCCTCGGAAATCTTTCCAGATTCTAGATGGAATCATAACAAAAACCAAGTAACTTGAGAGAGGGTAGTGGAAATCTCAGATTTCCTCCCCAAAACTTTGCACAGTAGGTAATTTGAAAAATTAAAAATAGATGTCGGATGGATAAAGACATCAAGAGGTAAGGAGAAAGCATGAGTAGGTCAGCTTTGACTAAATCATCTGGAATAGTGCAACAGCCTAGTTCTGCTGTTCTTCTACACAACATGGTTTATATCTGTTGCCATACTCTTGAATGGGCCCCATTTTTCCACTTGAAACCAATGGCACCAACTTAATGACTGATGGTGCCTAACCTGCTACTTTGTTCCAGCACTTTGTGTTGAAACATACTCAAATAAGTTGCTGTACCCAATTTAGATGCCATTTACTGATTTCGCAAAACCATTCCCACCAGATATGATCATATAATTTATCTTGCAAACTGATCTTTAGGAGATATTGCCTGCCTTTCTTAACCTCCAAACCCAATGGACTTTCAATAAGGCATTGATACCAAATTTGAACTATTCAATTCAATTCTGCCTTATGCAAACTTATTCATACATTCAAAATGGTGGGTAAAAAATATAATCTTTTTTAAATTGAGCTGTTTTAGCATTCTCAAAGGGAAATTACACCAATAACAACTGCATGTTATAGCCAAACTTGTACTTATACAGTTCCTTCAACATGGTAAAGCATTCTTTCCTGGTGATTTCAACAAGTGCTTTAAAAGTCAACACGATTTGATCATATTACACTTCAGGGCTAACAATCAAAGGTTGATCAATGTAGCAAAGTTAAAGTAATGCTATCAAGAAGAAAGCAGACATTCCAGAGCTTTGGACCTTCAGGCACTAGTGATAAGTGTTTCAAACAATTAAATATATTAAAAATTTTTATTTAACATAGATACCTCAATAAACACCCAATTATATTGCATGTTTCACATCAGCGAGATCTTCTTGGTACAATACAACCGGTGCCTATGATTTGCCAAGTTTCCAAGAGCAGTTACATGGACTTGCAGTATGCATGCATTTCTTAAAATATACTCACCTGATGTACAAATACATCTTCCTTCGTATCATTCCTACAAGGCAAAAAGAGTTATACTTCACATATTTGTAACAAATTACTCATCTGAAATAATTGTCCCCCAATCATACCTGTAGAGTTACTCTCCATAATTAAGTCAACAGTTCAAAACAGATTTTTTTTGGGGGGTGGAAGAAAAAGATGTACAACAAATTTATAAGATTATTTTACATAGGAGCTTCCAGGAGTGAAAAAAGAGAGTAAAGACCGCCAGCTAGATTACTAAAAATACTCAGTACTGACCTGTTGATAAATCCATAGCCATTTCTTACGTTGAACCACTTTACTGTTCCAAGAACCTTTGTTGCTGAAAAAGAAAAAAAGGCACTAATGTTCAGAACAGAATTGGACAAACATGCGGCAATGTGCCCAATGACCCATCTTGCACAAAGAAGACTCAGCGACGACTGCGGGAGGCAAGTGGACAGTGCGTTTATGGTCAGTGTCTGCAGAGTAGGTTGCTTGGATTTGTCACCCACAGTAGCCAAAAGCATTGATCAGGTACAGCCTGCAGTGGCAGGGTAGGACACTGGCAGCATTGCTAGGCCAGGCCAATCCTTGTAACCCCGACCCAGTGCTCCACCAAGATACAGGGCCATTATGGTCAAAGTAGGACTTTATACTGAAGGAGCCAAAATTGAAGGGTACAAGATGGCGCCGGAAACCTGGCAACCCTGTTGTACTGCCTTGGTGATGTCTCGTATTTTCACACTACAATCATTGGACTTTTGTACCTATTTATGATAGTGGTAATGTACAGTATAACTTTATTGAATAATATGCAAACCAAAGAATTTCACTGTAGCTAAGGTACATGTGAAAGTACCATTGAACAATTGGTTAGATTCAGAGTATGATTGGTGCAGAAAGCAAGCAGCGCACACTATTATTCTTGCACCCAGAAACAAGCAATTATCCTCCGAGCAGAGGCCACCATAAAATGCAAACAGATATCTGTTCTAATTTCTTAAACATGACTTTAACCGAATAAAGTGGTCTAAGATGCTAAGCTGACCCTCAGGATATTGTTGACAAACAACAAAAATCAATCCAATAATAATCTATTTTATGTGTAGTATTCAGAACAAGTGCAGGCGACATCAGGAATGGTATCAAGGAACTTCAGAACTCGGACAGCCAAGTTGAGTTGCCTCTTCAAATGTATTTGTGAACTCAACTGGTTTACATGATTAGCCATGTGGAAGACCAATTATCATAATTGCTCTCCACCCCAAAGCAGTTGAAAGAAATAATATTTAAACAAATTAAAGCAACAACCCACGAAAATCCATTTCACCAGTGGCAATAAGATACATTAAATAAACCACAACACTAACACAGAAAAGAAACAGGTCCAACCAGTCGATGTCGCCATCAATAACAGCATATTTCCATTCTCCCACCCCTTCATGTAATGACAATTGACAGCTAACACAAGCCAAAAGTGGATGAATGACCAAATTAGGGGATACTCCAGAGAGCAGAATTTGAGGCTAACACAGCACCAGGGGTGACAGTCCTGATGATTAGAGGAGCTGAAGATTAAGAAGAGACCCAGGAAAGATTTAAAAATAAGTATCTGCCCAACAAAGCTAGAACTGCTTCCTCGCAACTCCAATTCAATCCTGACCTCGGGTGCTGTGTTGGGAATTTGCAGTTCCTTCTGGGCAGTTGTGGATGACATAGAAATAGCAGCTAAATCTAAGCACAAGTGATAGGAAAGTGGAGAAAATAAAAATAGGATTAATGTACAGCACAAACAGATGTTTGATGACGTGCAGCCACTCAGTGGGTTTTGAAAATTAAGGTGTTGCTCAATCAGGAACTTCTATTGGTCACTAAATATGGGGTGATTGACGATGATAGGGTGTTTAAGAAGGAACTGCAGATGCTGGAAAATCCAAGGTAGACAAAAATGTTGGAGAAACGCAGCGGGTGAGGCAGCATCTATAGAGCAAAGGAAAATAAGGGACATTTCAGGTCAAGACCCTTCTTCAGATGATGATGGGTGTAGAACACAGGAATGAAGTGGATAAAGTCAAGTTCTTGGAAAGCAGTTATGGATGCCTCAAGAGTACACCAGATTTGTTGTAAAGATGCATAGATGAGAGTTCTAGCATCAACTGATTTAGGCATAGTCAAATGACAGATGGAAATATGGTCTTAGAGGTAGGAACAACAAGAATGCAACACTTGGGGGGAAATTTGCAAACAAGTTTCCAAATGAGCTAGTTTCAGACCACAAGAATGAAATTAGTAATGACAGAAAAAAAAACTGACAATATTAAATAAGAAAAGGGAATTCAGTCACAGGCTTAGCTGAATGATCTCATCAAATTAATATTGTAAGAAACACAAATATAGAAACCAAAAAAACTTGAAAGTAGAGTTCGGTGCAGATAAAACACCATAGTTAGACACAAAGGAAAGATTTACGGAAAGTGGATCATCTCTTACAATAATGAATTCAAGCTTGGCCCTCTGCAAAGAAACACTTAAGGGAAAATTAGACTTCTTATGGCATGGAAACCATCTAGGCTCCTATTCAGTGCCGAGTAATCCTGGATAGTAAGTAATAATGACAGCTGAGGAGGCTCCCTCATCCCTACCCCTATGACCCCACAAGAATTGTGAGATCCAATAGACAATAGGTGCAGGAGTAGGGCATTCAGCCCTTCAATGTGATCATGGCTGATAATCCCCAATCAGTACCCCATTCCTGCCTTCTCCCCATATCCTCTGACTCTGTTATCTTTAAAAGCCCAATCTAGCTCTCTTGAAAGTATCCAGAGAATTGGTCTCCACTCCCCTCTGAGGCAGAGAATTTCAGACCCACAACTCTCTCCAGTCAGACTTAATAACTAAACAAACTGGACTTCAAAACAAAAATAAGAACTGTATGAGGGGAGTATCAAGATGAAGCATTGTATGAATACGGATGAAAGTAGCAAAAGTGAATGTGCAATGATGTTGCTTTATTATCACCAAAGGCACTGAAATACAGTGCAAAAGAAAACAGATCGCAGAAACAGAAAAAGTGCAAGGGACACACAAATTAGATTGGGAATTGATCCTTAGTGTTGAGTGGAGTCAATAGCAATATGCTTAATTTCTTTAGACTTCTGAAGAGGGGCACAGGTGTGCAAGATAGGCTGAAGCATCAATCAATGAGGTTGGGGTAGGACAAATTGTTGGTGATATTGACTAAACACTTTTAGTCGCTGTAGCAAGTTTTTCAAAATGGAGGTTATTTTCAAAAGTTTCCTCCAAGTTATGCACAAGATTTCTGGGTGATTATCTTCAGACTTCACATTTCCTCCCTTCATAATTTTCAGGCACTTATAGGCTATTGCCATTTAGTTTTGAAGAGGACAGAAAGCCAGCCTTCACTCCCAGCTTCAGTGTTGGAACTCATTTCTATTTATAAACCCACCATTTTTTTTTAATATGATCTGCAGCACACAATACTCTACAACTCGTTCACCGTGCGATTACAGTAATCCAATGCTTAATCTGAATCCCAAGCCGACTGAACTCTGGGGACTGAACAGCCCATGATGCCCGAGGCAATGTAATGTTGATCCGAGGGTGCCAATCTACCCCCACCCACCGAACAAAAAAATAAAAAATAAAACAAAAAAAAATAATTTTCAAGGTGCAGCACGTTGGGGCTGGCGCTGGGCAGACAGACAGGGTTTCACTTCGCAGCGCCGCCGCCAACTTTGCCGGGACAATGTGGAGGAGACGACGAGGGGGGATTGGAGTGGCGAGGGTGGCAGACCAGTCGGTCGGTCTCGGCCATCGGATCCGCTCCAGTTCCCCGACCCCGGGGGGGGGGGGTTTGGCGTTGGCGCCGTCCCGTCCCCAGCCCCGCGTCAAAGCCGAGGTGTTGTGGGGGTCGTGTCGGAATGGCGGCGAGCGAGTGAACGAGCGGGCTGCGGGGCTTGTGTCGCCGCTCCCCGCCCGCGGTGTTCGGGCTGGGGATGGACGGCCGGCGACAACACCCCAGTTGGAGGGGGGATCGGATGACGGCGGGGGCTGCGAGTCCTCGCCGTCGAACACCGCGGGTAGAGGCGGGTGCGCGCCTCAGGGGGCCGCGCGTGCCCGACTTCCCCCCCCCCCCCCCGCGCGCCTCCTCCCCTCTGTCCTCCACGCGGCCGGATGGGGGGGGCGCCCGTTTTCTTCTAACCGGTTGACAATCGGGGAGCGGGTTTGAAAACCAACGGCCGCCGCGGGTGGGGGGAGAGAGACGCGGGGGCGCGGGCGCGTCGCCGCCAATCAACCGCCAATTTACCCCCCCACCAAAACCCGTCCGAAAAAACCTCCTCCCACGGGCGGCGGCGAGAGGCGCCCGGCCCCAGGCCGCAGCACGTGGCGGTGGGTGGTGAAGCCTCGCATGGCCGAGCCCGGGAGGCCTCGCTTCGTCGGTCGGTCGGTCCGTCGCCCGCCCCTCCCCTGTTGTCAATCCCAAGGGAAGGGGAGGAGGAGGGGGGAGGGGGTTGAGGGGAAGGGTCGCTCCGTCTCCTCCCCCCCCCCCCCCCCCCCCCGTTCCCCTCTCGCGGGCGGACGGTTGAGGTTTGAATGAGGCGCGAGCGCGGCCGTTAACGGCCATCCGCCCCTCCCCCACCCACCCGAGGTCGGTTTCAACCCCCTCCACACCCCGCACACACACACACACAATCTTCTCCCTTCAACCGCCGTCCGCTCACCGATGACTTTCTTCTCCCCAGGGGACTTGGGCTTGTCTGGCTGTTGCTGCTGTTGCTGTTCGGGTTGCTGCTCTGTCTCGGCCTCGCTCATGGTGTTGTCAGGCTGTGTATGGTGGTGCGGCTCGGGCCGGTCTGAGGTGGGGGCTCCTGCGCTCTCTCCGCTCTTTCTTCTCTCTTTCCCTCTTGCTGAAAGAACATGGCTGGGCTCTCGCGAGAATTTCAATTAAATACCGCGCCGGGGCCCGCCCCCCGGCCGGCCACTGATTGGCTGCCCCGGCCGTCGGCCCATCGCTGGTTGGTCGACGCCGCCGTCCGTCACAGCCTCCTGGAGCCCCACATTCCAAGGGTAACGGACGCGATTGGGTGTTCCACGGCACCGCACGCTGCCCATTGGAACGCCCGCACGTCAATCACCGCCGGCCGAGGCGGACTTGTCCCCCCCCCCACGGTCCATTGGCCTCTGGGCAACTGTCACCTGGGTGGGCGGGCAGGTGAGCCGCTGTCACTTACTCTGCAGGCTCACGTCCACAATACTACACTGCTGTCCACTGTGTAGGTAGGGATAACAGGACCGGTATGAACAGGTGCACCGTTATTGTTCGTTTTTAAGTATGTGTTTGCTTGTATGTGTGTCACAAAGTGCTGGAGTAACTCAGCGGGTGAGGCAGCATCTCTGGAGAGAAGAAATGGGCGACGTTTCGGGTCGCGACCCTTCTTCAGAATCTGTGATTCCTTGTGTCCGTATGTGTATGTATATGGGTGTGTATATGTATATATATGTGTGCGTGTGCATGCGTATGTGCGCGTTTGTGTGTGCCTGTCTGTATGGATATGTGTCTACATATATAGATTTAAGAGAGTTTATTGTCATGTGTCCCAGATAATACAATAAAATTCCTGCTTTGCACAATAGAATATTGCAAGCAGAAATAATGCAGAACAGATCAGTGTGTCCATATACCATTGAATATATATATATATATATATATGTATACACACAAATAAATAAACATATAAAGTGCAGTAGGCTAATTAAAGTTCAGATTTTGTTTGAGTTATGTTTAATAATCTGATGGCTGTGGGGAAGTAGCTATTCCTGAACCTGGTTGTTGCCGATTTCAGGCTCTTGTACCTTCTACCTGAAGGCAGTGGAGAGATGAGTGTGTGGCCAGGATGGTGTGGGTCCTTGATGATGCTGCCAGCCTTTTTGAGGCAGCAACTGTGATAGATCCCCTCGATGGTAGGCAGATGATGGACTGGGCAGTGTTTACAACTTTTTGCAGTCTTTTCCGTTCCTGGGTGGACAAGTTGCCGAACCAAGCCACGATGCAAACGGTCAGCATGCTCTCTATTGTGCACCTGTAGAAGTTAGAGAGAGTCCTCCTCGACATACCGACTCTCCGTAATCTTCTCAGGAGGTAGAGGCGCTGATGTGCTTTATGATTGCATCATTGTTCTGGGACCAGGAGAGATCTTCGGAAATATGAACGCCCAGGAATTTGAAGCTCTTGACCCTTTCCACCATCGACCCGTTGATATAAACGGGGCTATGGGTCCCCATCCCACCCCTTCCAAAGTCCACAATCAGTTCCTTGGTTTTGCTGGTTTTGAGAACCAGGTTATTGTGCTGGCACCATTTGGTCAGTCGGTCGATCTCACTTCTATACTCTGACTCGTCTCCATCAGTGATACGTCCCACAACAGTGGTGTCGTCGGCGAACTTGATGATGGAGTTTTCCCTATGACGGCTACGCAGTCATGGGTATAGAGTGAGTACAGCAGGGGGCTGAGCATGCAGCCTTGAGGTGCTTCCGTGCTGATTGTTATCGAGATGACACATTTCCACCAATGCGAACAGACTGTGGTCTGTGAATGAGGAAGTCGAGGATCCAATTACAGAGGGATGTGCAGAGAACCAGTTCTGAGAGCTTGGTAACCAGCTTGTAGGGGATGATTGTATTAAATGCCGAGCTGTAGTCAATGAATAACAGCCTGGCATATGAGTTTTTGTTGTCCAAGTGGTCCAGAGCGTAGTGGAGAGCCAGCGAGATTGCATCCACCGTTGATCTGTTGTGGCGGTAATTGAACTGCAGTGGATCCAGGTTTTTGTCGAGGTATGAGTTGATTTGTGCCATGATCAGCCTCTAAAAGCACTTCATCACCTCAGACATTAGTGCCACTGGTCGATAGTCATTGAGGCACGTCACCTTGCTCTTCTTGGGCACCGGTATTATTGATCAGTTTACTATATTATTATACAATCAGGTCCAGGCGCTTTCCGAGGGTTCACCCCTCGGGAGGATTTTCTGACGTCGACCTCTGTGACTGTGACTGAAAAACCATCACGGCGAATGGGGGCTCGGGAAGGCACATCAGTATTCTCTCTATCAAAACGTGCATAGAATGTATTGAGCTCGTCAGGGAGTAATGAATGCTTTGCTGACATTTGAGCTGCCTCCTGATTTCGCCTTGTAGGAAGTTATGGTATTCAAGCCCGGCCACAGTTGCCAAACATCCGTCGCATCCTCCAGCTTGGAGCAAAAGTGTCTTTTGGCCTTTTTGATGGCCTTACCAAGGTCGTATCTGGACTTCTTGTAGACCTCCGTATCTTCGGACATGAATGCCCAGTGTCTGGTCTTCAGAAGAGCGCGCGCGGATCTCATAGTTCATCCAAGGCGTCTGATTGGGAAACACTCGGAAGAAATTTATTGGGATCCGGTCCTCCACGCATTTCTTTATGAAGTCTGTAACGACTGTGGCGTATTCATTCAGGTCCATTGCCGAGTCCCTGAACATTGCCCAGTCTACAGACTCCAAACAGTCCTCATTGTACTTCCTCTTTTCCCAACTTGACACCATTCATATAATAATCTGCCTTCCAGTTTTTGCCACCTCACATTTATCCACATTAAACTGCATCTGTCATGCATCTGCCCACTAATCCAACCTGTCCAAGTAACCCTGCATCATCATAGCACCCTCTTCACAGTTCACATTGCCACCCAGCTTTGTGTCATCTGCAAATCTGCTAATGTTACTTTTAATCCCTTCATCTAAATCATTAATGTATATTGTAAATAGCTGCAGTCCCAGCACCGACCCTTGCGGTACCCCACTAGTCACTGCCTGCCATTCTGAAAGGGACCCGTTAATCCCTACTCTTTGTTTCCTGTCTGCCAACCAATTTTCTATCCATGTCAATACCCTAACCCCAATACTATGTGCTCTAATTTTGCCCACTAATCTCCTGTGTGGGACCTTATAAAAGGCTTTCTGATAGTCCAGATACACTAACATCCACTGGCTCTCCCTTGTTCATTTTCCTAGTTCCATACTCAAAACATTCCGGAAGATTAGTCAAGCAGGATTTCCCCTTCGTAAATCCATGCTGACTCGGACCGATCCTGTTACCGCTATCCAAATATGCCGCTATTTTCATCTTTTATAATTGACTCCAGCATCTTCCCCACCACCGATGTCAGGCGAACTGGTCTATAATTCCCTGTTTTCTCTCTCCCGCCTTTCTTAAAAAGTAGGATAACATTAGCTACCCTCCAATTCACAGGAATTGATCTTGAATCTTTGGAACGCTGGAAAATGATCACCAATGCGTCCACGATTTCTAGAGCCACTTCCTTAAGTACCCTGGGATACAGACCATCAGGCCCTGGGGATTTATCAGCGTTCAGTCCCATCAGTCTACCCAACACCATTTCCTGCCTAATGTGAATTTCTTTCAGTTCCTCTGTCACCCTAGGTCCTTTGGCCACTAGTACATCTGGGAGATTGTTTGTGTCTTCCTTAGTGAAGACAGAAGACTATTTTTTTTCCTCTTCACATACCTAAAGAAGCTTTTACTATCCTCCTCTATATTCTTGGCTAGCTTACCTTCATGCCTTACCTTGCATCTTTTCTCCCCGTTTTGCCTATGAAACATGATCTATCCATATTGAGAGATGCAGCCTGATCTGCTGAGTTACTCCACTCTGGTCTTTTTTGTCTTCTTGTACTGCAAGTCTGATTTAAGCACGACCAGTTCAAAAAACGTTTGGTTATCCAGGTGTGGTAAAATAATGTTATTGAAAGAATGCCACCTTGATCGCATAGTCATAGAATCATTAAAATGTATGATGCCAAAATGGATGTCCAAGAATCAGTTACTGGACTCATAAAAACATCTTCTACACCCATCATTATTTCCCCTCCATCACAATTAACAGGGCTCTGAACCATCTCCATTCCATTTTCTGTTCTCACGCAAAGCCTTTCTCATCCAGGACAAGGATAGGTTCACAATGTCTGCCCTACTATCAGGCAAGGATAGGTTCCAACAAACTGCTGGAGGAACTCAGCAAGTCGAGCAATATTTGTGGAGGGAAATGGACAGTCGACGTTTTGGGTCGGGATCCTTCATCTGGACTGCTTAGGAAAGGTTCCCAATGTCGACCCTACCAATCACCACCTTCAATGGATCACATTCTGTAATAACTCCACCATCAATGTGAAACCATCAGTCGAACACATTTCAAACAGGGCTTTCCCTCAACGGTTCACTGATATCCATCATTATCCATTCATAGAATCGTACATCCATGTAGATCAGAAAAAGGCCCTTGTTTCTCATACAGCACCTTCCATTGCAACTCTTCACTTTCCCTCTTGCCTTCTCACCATCCCAAACATTTATTTTCTATTTTATCATATCTTGAATTTCACTCTAAATTCTTAACCACAATTCCCCTCATTATGTCATTCCCTTCTTTCTGAAATATATGGTCATCATTTTGAATCATACCTATGATTTCTATACTCAAATTATATTTGTGATCCCTAAAAAACTATGTTTTTCCTATTGTTCTTCTTATGCTGTTTGTGAAATATGTTTGCTTATTTGTTTTTTAACCATTTTTAAACCATCTTTGATTTCCCACTTCCAAGTTTAATTTCACTTACACTCTCTGCATTTTGTAAAACTTTCTGCAGCATTGTGCTCCCTACATTTGACATGTGCTTTCTATTTAGTACAGTCCTCAAAATCCAGGTGTTTTAGATTTGGGAGGTCCACATCCCTTGGAATTAAAAGGTTTGCCTTTACTATTGTATCCTTGACACCATCAAGTAGTGGTTTCCGGTTTAGTTTTACTACAATTCTTCACAGCATACTCTGAATAAAGTTGAGAAGAATTAATATATCTTTGAAATATTCTCAGTTAAACATGTTCAAATTATTATTATCAGCAAACTGTTTGCTTCTATTTGACATAATTTCCTAAAATCTAGAACCGGCCCCCTTTCTAGTTGCTAAGTTGCTAAGTACTAATTTAAAATGTTCTCTTGAGTACTTCAGACACAGGGAATGAAGGGGTATACCCCTTCAGAGCATGTGCTGGCAGATGAGATTAATTTATTTTGGCATCATGTTCGGCACTGCTATTGTGGGCCGAAGGGCCTGTTCTGCAACCATGCCGTTCTGCGTTCTATCTCGAAATGCTGACCACTTATTACTCTTAAACCATTAAACCATCATGGAAGGCTGAATCCTTCTAAAATTACCGTCCTTTCGTTTTCGAACCTGCTAAAATTGACGTTTGCTCTGTCAAGCTTAACAAGCTAGACACTGTTAAACAATGATGAGATGGCATACAGAATGGAGATAGGGAGCTTAGTAACATGGTGTCAAGATAACAACCTCTCCCTCGATGTCAGCAAAATGAAGGAGCTAGTCATCGACCAGGAGTGGGGTGGAAAACGTGCCCGTCTGCTTCAATGGCACTGAAATGAAGATAGTCAAATTATTGAAGGTTACTATCACCACAATCGACCTAGTTCAACTATATTGATGAATGGCCAGGAAACACTACTTCCTCAGAAAAGTAAGGAAATTCAGCATATTCCCAGTACTCAGCAATTTCTATGGAAAGCTTTGGAGTGCATCGCTTTCATAGGAATGCACCGCAGCTTGGTTGGGCATCTCCTCTGCCCAAGAATCTGCAGAAAGCAGTGCAGCCCAGTGGAACCAAAATAATCAAGACCCACTCAAATCCCCGGTCATTCCCTCTTCTGCTCTCTCCCGTCGGGAAGAAGATATAAAACCTTAAAAGCACACACTACTAGATTCAAGAACAGCTACTGTTATCAGCCTCTTCAATAGACTTCTTGTATACCAAGGATGTATTCCAGATCTACCAACCTACCTCGTTATAGCCCCAGCACATTGTTTTCTTTTGACTTTAGAGATACAGCATGGAGACAAGCTCTTTGGCCCACCGACTCTGCACCGATCACGAATCACCGCATACTTTAACAATAACCTACGCACTAGAGACAATTTACAATTTACAGAAGCCACTTAACCTACAAACCTGTACATCTTTGGAGTGTGGGAGGAAACCGGAGCACCCGGAGAAACCCATGCGGTCACAGGGAGAATGTACAAGCTCCATACAGACATTCTATGATCAGGATCGAACCCGGGTCTCTGGTGCTCTAATGCACAACACTACCACTGTGCTGCACTCTGCACTTTCTTTGTAACTGTAACATTTTATACTGTACTCTTGTTTATTTTTTCTTTTGTACTACCTGATGTATGGTGCGATCTGTCTGGATAGTATGCGAAAAAACATTCACTATATCTCTGTACTCATGACAATAATAAACCATTGCAGTTCTTAATTTGTGAATGGTTTCCGAAGATTGGTTTCCCATTACTAAATTCCAGGTCTGCTCTACATTCCCATTCTCCACCTCTTACTTTTCTTGCAAATTTCTATCTAATCTTTTTGATAGATTCAAGGGATAAGCTTCAGCCAAGGCCACATAACACATATCTAAAGGCAAAACCGTTCAACTCATATGCAAAGGGGCCCTTGCAAAATTTAAATAAAGGGGGTTGATACATGAATAGCAATGAAGTGGGATGATGGTTAGAATTTTACACTACCTTTCATTGGATCTTCACAAAATGGATCACCTCTCCTCTGAATTTTGAACTGGTCTCAGAGATCTGCAGTGCCCTCTTGAAAGATGAAGTAAACTCAGTGCGTGATATATGCTCACCCAAAGATCCTCTGTGACAGCATAGTCACATGAAGTATGACATAGCTTTCATGACCCTGAAATGAATCTCAAATTGGAGAAGTTTCTGATGTTTGAAAATAAATCAGGGTTTTTTTTCATAGTTACTCACATAGGATGTAGGCTTCATTGGCAATGCCAGCCTTTATTGTCCATTCCTAATTGCCCCTGAATTGGAAGGCAATTAGAATCAGATACTGCGATGCTGCTGGATAAATGTAGATAGGTCAGGTCAGGTAAGGAAATAGCCATGAATGGCTATAATAAACTTAATTGAAATAACAGCAATCCATGTAATTGCAATGGGAGTCACTTGGGAATTTTCATTGATGGAAATTTGTAGACATGCCCGGCATTTGTCCTGATTGCTCCAGAGAAGGTGATGGGGAACTGTCATCTTAAATAACATGAAGCAATGATTCAAATGAGTGGCTACAGTTCAGATACAAGGTCAGCCACATTGCTGCGGGGTCTGGAGTGGCACACAGGCCAGACTGGGCGAGGATTACAATTTTCCCACAGGATTCTGGTGAACCAGAGAAGTGTTCACAAAAAAAAATAAACTAACTGCTAGAGGAACTCAGTGGGCCAAGCAGTATCTGTGGCAGGAAATGGACAGAATGTTTCAGGTGGGGACCATTCTTTAGACTAGCATTTACAACAGAATGGTGTTTTGTCATTACATAGAACACAGAAATGTACAGCACAGGAACAGATCCTTCAGCCCACAATATCCCTGCCAAGCAATATCCCTCCAGTCCTCTCTCTGCACATGATCCATATCCCTCCAATCCCTGCATATCCATGTAGGCATCGAGAAGCCTTGTATCTGCTATTATATCTGGGTAAACCACCACCCCAGGCCACCCACCACACCCACCAAGCAAAAATGCTTGCCCCGCACATCTGCAAAAACCTTCTGCTCTCACATTTAAGCTATACTCTCTAGTCCTCATCATTTCAACACTGGGGGAAAAAGATCCTGCTCTACAACATAGACAGTTTATTTACACAAATTCAAACCTCCTTGATGCCCCAAGGTATTTCCTTATTTAGAGTATTGCCAGATATCGAATTACAAATACGGGTTTTGTCAACTTTCTGTAGTACTATTTTTACTGGGTTCCATATTTACATTCTGGGAGTGGTGTATGAATGATATCAAGTCATGGACATTAGGATATGCAGATTACTGTGTTATACTTTGACCATTCACTTCCTCGAACTTTACAACAGGCACGTACAGATCATCAAGTTTAAAACGATCCTTTGTTCCAAAAGCTAAAGCATTATGATTCACTCTTGAATGTAGTCTGTTATGGAAGGAATTAGGGAAAGGCAAAATGCCCGGGGGGGGGGGGGGGGGATTTCAGTGGATCAGGCAGCATCTGTGGATGCATAGGGATGGTCAACATTTTGGGTCGAGACCCTGCATCAGGACTGAAAGTGTAGAGGGGAAGTAGCCAGTGTAAAGGGATGAGGGGAGGTAAATTATGGCAAGTGATAGGTGGAACAAGTTGTGCAGTGGGGGGGGGGGGGGGGGGGGGGGGGGGGAAAAAACAGAGGCTGATGGTGAGAGGTTGAGACAATAGGGAAAAAAAGTCAGGTGGTGCCGTGTTGTGGGCGGGAGGGGGAAAGGACAGTGAGAGGGTAGAAGGTGACCGATAAAACCAGATAAGGGAGGGATGATGGCAGAAGGAACCAGCAGGGAAGGGGATTGGAGGTGGACCAAGAGAGAGGAACCTTGGTGAGTAGGAACTGCACTTGTTGGAATCACGAGCAAATCACAAAGTTCTGGAGGAACTCAGCAGGTTAGGCGGCATGTGTGGAAGAAATGGAGAGACAACGTTTCAGATCAGGACCTTTCTTTGGATTGTTCTTCCCCGTAATCACAAAGCCTCCATTGTGACATGATGACAAACATTGATCATTTCTATTTAACTCCACAAAGCTGTCACGGTAAGACATGATTAATGGTTTGAAAGCAAAAGACACTGCAAATCTGAAATAAAAACAGAAAAAGCAGGAAATAGTCAGCATTTGTGTAGAGGAAACCAGGGTTAATATCTGGGGTTTGTCCGTTTCCTCCATAAATGGTGCCTGATGTGTTGTTTCTCCAGCACTTTGTGTTTTGCCCAGGTAGCTAGATGTCATTTGCATTCTTTAAGAACAAATCTCTTGTTCCGGAAACACTAGGAGATGGAAAATTGCCAGGAAACTGGGAGCAGAGGCTGCCAATTGCCATCACCATGCAAATTTTGTAGCACAAGGACAATCACTATACATCACCGCAATGAAGGAAGTTTAAATTCTCCGTATTACTAATTAGAGATTTCTGGAAAAAGTCATCTTCAAGTGACTCTTCCTCTCAATCAACTTTGAGGGGTGACACGGTGGCGCAGCTGGTAGAGCCGCTGCCTCGCAGCACCACAGACCTAGGTTCAATCCTGAACTCAGATGCTATCTGTGTAGAGTTTGCATGTTCTCCCTGTAGCTGTGTGGGTTTCCTCCGGTTTCTCCCCACATACCAAAGACGTGCAGGTTGATAGGTAAATTGGCCTCTATAAATTGCCTGTTTGTAGGTGACTGGAGGGAATTGATAAAAAAATATGGAGAGAATAATCATGAACTCTTCTCGTGGATTGTCACCTTGTCTTGGTGGAGAAGCTTGTGTGGACCCGAGATCCTGAGAGCGATGCCGTCTGGAGCTATGCTCCTGGTAGGGCCACCCATGGCGGTAGGATCGACGGGACGGACTCTGATAAAGAGCAATCCAATCAAGACCTCAATGGTGGAACAGGCGGAGGACGATGGCTGACCTTAGTGAAGCGTCACAACGGCTGGGAAGGCGGATGAAGGCTGCAGCAGAAAAGGGTCTCTGGTCGTCTTGGACTCTATGCCACTGGATCCTGACCCAGATCTGTCAAGGACCGTGAGGTGGCTGTCTGTGCACCAGTCTCTCCACGTTAAGCAAAGTCACGCATAGGCATCCTCCATATAGGTCATAGCATCCTGGAGACACCCATGCTCAGCCATGACCGAAGGGGGCCTAAGAAGGATGATGGACTCGGTGTCAGAGGTTATGGCGAGAAAGCAGGAGAATGGGGTTAGGATGAAGAGATAGATCAGCCATGATTGAATGGTTGAGTAGACTTGATGGGCCAAATGGTCTAATTCTACTCCTATCATGTATGACATGACCCTATGACCTACATTAGTGTAGGATCAGGGTTAATGGGTGGTTGAAGGTCAGCATGAACATGGTGGGCTAAAAGACCTGTTTCCATGCTGTATCTAATTTTCCAGCCAGGGTAAACCACCCTCCAATCTATACACCTCATCTTTAGTTTCAGATTCCTGTATGGGGCTGTCACATTCCTTCACCAAGTCTGTGTGACTGACCCCTGTTCCTGGTCCAATACTTTGGTAACCTTCTCAAAATAAATTCAACTAGATATGTCAGTCATGACCCTGCTTTTACAAAGTGTTACAAGGAGTTCTTAAACATTTGAAGAGATGGAAAGTGCCAGGTTTGAGAATGGAAGTAATTCTAGATACCTCGCTAAATTACCAGTGCGTTTAACATGGGTTCAATGGGCAGATTTGTACTGTAACCTAAACAAATTAAAGCTTCCATTTCATTACACAAAGTAACTCCAATAATTCCATGAGCCGCCTAAAGCTATTTGGTGGACAGTTTGATGAAATGAAAAAAGGAATATTTATTTTTGTGTGCAAATAATAGATTGCAAAACATGACCAAATTATTCTTCACATTATGCAATATGTCTTCAAACTTTTGTTATTAGTACTGAATCGAAAGTGAGAAATGGCTGAAAGATTTAGAAACTTTATATCAGAGTAAGAGTCATACAGCCTGCCAACCAAAATGGTATCTTAGATCACAAAACCTAGGAGCAGAAGTAGCCTATTTGGCCCATCGAGTCTGCTCTGCCATTTGGTATTTGCTGATCTATTTCCCCCCCACCCCCCCCAACCCCATTCTCCTGCCTTCTCCTCATAAACTTTGACACCCTTACTAATCAAGAATGTATCAATCTACACTTTAAAAATACCCAATGACTTGGCCTCCACCACCATCTGCAGCAATTAATTCTGCAGATTCGCCACCCTTTGGCTAAAGTAATTCCTCCTCATCTCCATTCTAAAGGTACATCCTTGTATTCTGAGCCTGTGCCCTCTGATCCTACCACTGGAAACATCCTCCACATCCATTCTATCTAGGCATTTCATTATTCACTAGATCTATGCTGGTCCCAATTGCCTGTGTTTAGCTTTTTGAAATGAAATGAAATGAAATGAAATGAAAATGAAATGAAATGATTCAATTTATTGTCATTGTCAGTGTACAGTACAGAGACAACGAAATGCATTTTTAGCATCTCCCTTGAAAGGGAGACACAGGGCGTCGCGGTGTGCCCGCGCCTGCCGCCGTACATTCCATTACAGGCAAAGGTGGGTGAAGTGTCTTGCCCAAGGACACAACGACAGTATGCACTCCAAGCGGGATTTGAACCGGCTACCTTCCGGTCGCCAGCCGAACTCTTAGCCCATTGTGCTATCTGTCGCCCATTGTGCTATCTGTTGATGAATCTGTCCACACCCTCTAACCTGCAGGAGCGTTGGGACGTTAATAGTCGATTTGTCAAACTACATTCTTAAACAAATATAAATTATCAGGACTAAATCTTTTGAATGATTACAATGCCATTATTTCAGAATAGCAATGTTCTTAAACTGAATCTGCACCAAACAATAAATTTGTTTTACTCAAATAAAAGTGGACAGGGAGGAATGTTGTCACAAATGTCAGCAGGATTCTGATTCTGATCAGCTGGAAAAGTGGGCCAAGGAATAGCAAATGGAGTTTAATTTAAATAAGTGCAAGGTGTTTCGAGTTTAGAGATACAGCGTGAAAACAGGTCCTTCGGCACACTATCGGTGACTATCGATCACCCATACGCGAGTTCTATGTCATCCCACTTTCACATGCTACACACTAGGGGCAATTTACAGAAGCCAATTAACCGACAAACCTGCACATCATTGGAATGTGGAAGGAAACCAGAAAAAACCCACAGTCACAGGGAGAACCGCACAGTGCACCCATAGTTAGGATTGAACCCAGGCCTCTGGCACTCTGGTAGTAGCGCCACTGCCGTGTTGAGTGCATTGCACCATTTTGGGAAGTCAAACCTGGGTAGGACTTTCACAGTGAACAGCAGAGCCCTGGGGAGTGTTGCTTTAGTCCACAAATGATGCTTGTTTGAACATATATTACAGAAGAAACACATTATTAAAAATAACGTGCCAAATAATTTAAATTAATTTTCCAATTTTTTCAAAATGTAAATTAAAAACAAACAAACAAGCAATAGGACATAATTAGTTCCTTCAATTCTAGGTCCATGTTAATGCACAAAATGTAAATATAACTGAAAGATCTAGACTGTGCTTGAAATAACGTTTCTTGAGATAAAAGATACAAATACAATTCAATAGGTAGTGGAGATCTTGATACTCTGAAATATGAATACTTTGTACCACTATTTTGTTTCCAAAACTATTTTAGCCGTTACAAGTTTCAGCTGATTAGAATAACTTTTTTGAGGGAGACATTGAATGATACATTTGAACCATCAGCTGTTTATGCTACGAAATTCAATTAGAAGTAAAGTTTGGAATTTATGTTTTTTTATTTTTTATATGTTTATTGTCCATTATTAATTGTCATTGATCCAATAGGCCCATTATGCAGTTATACAGTTTTAAATCAACACATTATATTTTTTAATTTTTTAAAAAGGTTCAATCCAGAGAGGTATCAAAATTTGTCTCATTTGGAAGGGCTGCTGGAGTCCCTGGATGGAAGGGAGAAAGGAAGTTTAGGGACAAGTGGTACATCTCCTGTGGTTGTAGGGTAGTGTCTGAGGAGGTGTGTAGGAAGGAACTGTAGATGCTGGTTTAAACCAAAGATAGACACAAAATGCTGGAGAGACTCAGCAGGGCCGGCAGCATCTCTGGAGAGAAGGATTTTTGTGTACCTTCTCTGGAGAGAAGGTTTGGGTGATGTTTTGGGTCGAGACCCTTCGTTAGACTGATCAGTCTGAAGAAGCGTCTCGACCCGAAACAAGACCCATTTCTTCTCTCCAAAGATGCTGCCTGTCCCGCTGAGTTACTCCAGCATTTTATGCCTAGTGTCTGAGGTTGTGTGGGAAATGAGCCAAGGAGTCGCGGAGTGACCTGTATGAAAAGCAGAAAGGGGTGGGGATGAGGAGATCTTTCAATCAGAAATATATGAGGCTAAGTAATAATAATTATATGCATATTCAAAGTAGCAATCCCTAAAAGGTTACCATTGATACTCCACTAATCAGTGGAACCCACAAACATGGGATTGGCACAGCTGACTAGATGTTGGAAAACCATGCATAACATTCTCAAAGCAAAATTAAGGAAGCATAAAGCACAGACACAAAGTGCTGGAATAACTCAGCGGGTCAGGGCGGAACTGGACAGGTGATGTTTCTGGTCAGGACCCTTCTTCCTATTCAAAGTATAAATTTGACACACATTTCCAACATGACATTTTCAGATTTTCCATTCAATCAGATGTTACTCATATTAACCTCCCCCGAACACTTGTCTCTATGACTCTTTTAGGTTTTTTTCACTGATCACCTTCAGCATAGGTTACTATCTCCACCCTTCTCTCTCAAACCTGATTTACCTGCCTTTCATCCTGAAGGGCTCCGCCTGATAGATCACCATTCCTTTTCTCCAGAGATGCTGCTGACCCGCTGAGTTACTCCAGCACGTTGTATCTATCAACCGATCCACCTGGATTCACCTATAACGTGCCAGATCTTGGCCTACCCTTTCCCCTCATCTTTTCCCCCCAGCTATCTTTCCTCAGGGTTTTGCAGATGCTGGGAAGCAGAAAACAGAAGATAGATACAAAATGCTGGAGTAACTCAGGGAGGACAGGCAGCATCTCTGGAGAGAAGGAATGGGTGACGTTTCGGGTGGAGGCCCTTCTTCAGACTGATGGGTCTCGACCCGAAATGACGCCCATTTCTTCTCTCCAGAGATGCTGCTTGTCCCGCAGAGTTACTCCAGCATTTTGTGCCTATCTTCAATTTAAACCAGCATCTGCAGTTCTTTCCTGAGCAGAAAACAGAGCTCAGTTCTGCAGCATCTGTGCAGAAAGAAAGAGTTTGTGTTTAAGGTTGACATTGTTTCATCATAACTCATGAATTTATTCAATTTAATTCCCTCTCCACTGAATATTTTCATCATTTTCTGGGTTTTAACCCTATGTAGCATTTGATCTCCTTCATGTATTCCATCGGTCTGAAGGAGCATCCTGACCCAAAACGTCGTCTGCCCATTTCCCTCCACAGATGCTACCTGACCTGCTGAGTTCCTCCAGCCTTCTGTTTCTTGCTCACGTCTCCTTTTTATCCACATTCACCTTCCAACAGTTTCTCACAGCCACGATAGTAATTTAACTACTCAAAATACACAAAACTACTTGTAGGTAAATTCAATCATCTTATTATGAAAAATGGCGTTTATGATGTTTTAAGTTACAGTTTAAAGCTTCCTTCCTCTGCTACTTCCTCCAGAAGTGGTTCCACTTACATTCTGCTGAGCAGCCAGGTACTTCCTGTAAATCGAGGTTCTTCTGCGATCCATGGTGACACTGCCTGCCCAGTAAAATTCCAATAACTGAACCCGTGTTATTTACCTCTATCCCATGGTTGAAGATTCATGGTTAACTATCATTGCAACTTGATAATTATTCCACGGTCGGTGCTAAAGCTGCTGACTAATGCCTCAGTTTCCATTGTCCTATTTTATTAGTTGAATTAAAATATGGCACTTCCCTACAGCAATGGCTGAAAACAAAACAAAAAGAGTTCTAGTCATCAGTGGAGATACTGAATTTTCTAAAACGTCCTTTTTTTAAACATATCAGCAACAATGGCTATTTCAAGGAAGGAACAGTCCAGAGTATAAGTGGTGATCAACTATGAAAGCATCTTTCGAGATGTATATTTCTTTCAAACCAACTATTCGGAAAGTTAAAATTTATTTTAAAAAAGGAAAACTGCTCCCTAGCAAGTTAATTCATCTTTGCTAAAGATTTAAACTTAAGGAATTACGTGCATTCTCACAACCCAGTACTCGAGGCATATACATATTAAGTTGATAAATTAAGTTGTTAAATACATGGAGATCAAAAACTTTATAAAGATAAACTCTAGAAAATGTAAATATTCAGTGGAGGAAAAAAAGTTAATACATTCATGAGTTCTGATGAAACACCAACTTTAAACACCAACTCTCTTTCTCCACAGATTATCTCTGTCTGGACTGTTTTCTGGTTTTATTTCAGGTTCCAGCATCTGCAGAACACTGCTCAAGGTTTGTTATACCACAGTGCATCAAGTCCTCAATACCTGCTGACTTGCTATCTATGGACCCACTTCATCAAGAGGCTGGTCAATCGTTATCGGTAACGTTAATGAACTAGGTGTTCCTCCAGAATTCTCTGCTGTGTCCTGTGAATCCCGTTTGCTGTGCGACTTTGAATGTTTTAAGTTTTAGAGAGATGCAGCATGGAAACAGGTTCTTCGACCCACCGAGACCATGCCGACCATTGATCATCCTTTCACACTGGTTCCGTTATCTCACTTTCCCATCCACTCCATTCACCCAAGGGACAATTTGTAGAGATCCAATTAACATACAAACCCGCACGTCTTTCGGATGTGGGAGGAAACCGGAGCACCTGGAGGAAACCTACGTGGTCACAGGGAGAATGTGTAAACTCCACACAGACAGCAGACGAAGTTGGGATCAAACCCGGGTCTCTGGCACTGTGAGGTAGCAGCTCTATCAGCTGTGCCACTGTGTCGTAATTAAGTGATTTCCTACCAATTGGCAGCTTCCCATCTGAATGATTAATATTGCTATTTCTATTCATCCCACCACAATATTACCCTATGAATGGTCAATTAGGGTCCTGAAGAGACCTCATCTTATAGAGCTTCAATAATTTACAATACATACAGCAGTGTACTTTTGAACTGACAGGGTATTGGAAAAATAGAGGTCATCAGCATAACATAGTTGGCAATAAATGCAATATTGAACAATGGAAATTTCATACTGAAATTCAGAGCACAGGAAAAACAGTTGGGAGATCAGTCTGAAGTGTTGACCGTTTTGCTTCCCGCAGATGCAGGCTGACCTGCTTAGTGTCCGCATATTCCGATTTAATATTAGGGAGATACAATAGACGGGTCTGTTCTAGAGAGGAATGCATGGACCAGGTGGAACTGTCACCATCCTTTAATTGGAATGCATCTGGCAGAAGAGGTTGAGGGTTGAAGTTTGAGGGATAGGGTACTGAAGGACTACCTAGGTAAGCGCACAATGAAGAAAAGCAAGACAAGATTATACAGATAGAACTGGTTCGGAAGAAAGCTCATGGAGCACGAATATTATCCTAGTTCAGTAAGGTCAGAGTTTAGGATGATTAAAAATTTTAATCAATATTCCTACAAGTTCAAGGGATAACAAAAGATATTCAAACTACGTCTCAGCAGAAAACATGAGATAATGTTTCTTTTAAATTAAATTAAATTAAATTATAACTGCATTTAAATTGCAACATTATTATGCTGGAACGTTAACTCCTCTACACACAGAATCAGAATGCTGCAACAGGACACCATTTAGCCCACTGATGCTGGCCATTCTTGAGGATCCCAGCATTTTTAGTTTTTATTTTAGTTCACCAACATGCGTTTATTCTTCAATATTTTTTACAAAATCATGTTATTGATTTATCAGATCAAATTATCAGCCTATTAAATAGTGCAAACCAATACAATTTAGTGTTTCAGTGCTTGGCTTATGTGCACAATTCAGACCACAACTTCACAGATAGCACTCCATGAAATGAAACAGCCTGCACGTTAGCATCAGTCACCTATCTTATATTATTATTATTATTATCAAATAATACTGCAGTCAAAAGTTGGAGTTTTTAAAAATTTATTTGCATACAAAATACATACAACGTTTTCAAGAAACTGGTCGGATCTTAAAGGGAAAATTAAAGGAAGCTTTAAAATTTAATTCGAATTGTGGTATGTCACCTTGATTTTATTAGGAAAACACATTTTTGGCATTGGGAACAAACTCCTTAAAAAAAAAAAAAAAATCTATACTGGAATTTGAAATCTTGGTCATTCAAAAGAGAATTAAAGCAATATTATACGATGGAGGACTGTCAATCTGTGCTTGTATCCAATTCAAAATGGTGGTTTCAGATCCAGCTGCTTACAAAATGATGAGGTTAAATTAAAAATTGGGCATCATGAAGTTACACCAGATTAATATGGTTTGAGCTAGTACGTAAATTGCCCTTCTGATTAGTTCAACATTTCAAGGGGAAAGCACTGCTCACCTTACCCAAATAAAAAACTCCAAACAGCCATGAACCCACAAAAGACCAGTTTCTGCCAACACTGTGAGGTGTGGTCATACAGCAGAGACCCAGTGCCTTTCCTTGTCAGCTCACTCTACATCTCTCCACATTGTACAATCACCACAGGAAGTTTGGGTTTATTGCTGGGGCCGGAGGGAACGTTCTGCAGGCAGAAGATACAGGATGAGCAGATAATAAACATGCATTATCTCATAGAAGGTAATCATACAACCTCACAGCTTACTGGTCAATGTTTCACATTGGTGCATAACAGATAAGTTTCTACAAAAAGTAGTCACAAATGTGCTGGAGGAACTCAGCGGGTCAGGCAACATCTCTGGAGAACATGAATAGATGATGTTTCGGGTCAGGACCCTTTTTCACACTCGTTATCAGATGCAGCAGAGGACATGCGAACAATTAATTGATTGAAAGACACAGCATGGAAATAGGCACTTCGACCATCGATCACCCGCTTACACTAGTTCTATGTTATCCCACTTCCTACATATTAGAGGCAATTTACAGAGACCAATTGACCTGAATGCCTTTGAAATTAATAGACCAAGAATGATGGAACTGGTGGTAGGAAGCATTCAGCAATGGGCAGAGGGATGATATAATGAAGTTGAGGATTGAACCAGTGTGTCTGGGGCTGTAAGGCAGCAACTTTAACGCTGCACCACTATGCTGCCAGAACTCCTTTCAACGAAAATTCTCAATGAGGATCTAAAGATTGGGAGGAGGGGGCAAGGACAGTGCAAGAGGGAGAGAAATTGATACATTTTACGTGGTGGATGATCCAAAAGGAAGAGTTGCTTCTGATGGTGGAGCGGAGATTATGACTAACTTTACACTCTGAGGATTGCTGCTGACATTAACCAGAAATAAATAACAAAACTGCCTATTAGCAAGATGTACACTTTATCATGGTCATTATTACTTGTCGTGAAGCTTAAAAACATTTAAACAGTAATCTTTAAAATTTCATCAACTGCAGCCATTGTCTGAATTAGTAGAACATAGGACACATATCAATACAGGATGAATAATTCACTGGTGAACCAGAGAAAGTGAGAAGAGTCAGGGATGCTTAAATGTTCTTCTGATGGAATCAGTGATTCAATGTTAACTGCAAAGGTAATAGAGGTTTGCTGACAGTAGTTTAAGAAATCCATCTTTAACTGCACAGATCTAACATAATAGACTAGACTTTATTCCTTGAAGTGCAGAAGGCTGAGATGTGATTTTATAGAGCTGCATAAAAGCATGAGGGGAATAGATAGGGTGAATGCCTAGTCCTTTGCCCTGGGTTGGGGTATCAAAAACCAGAGAGTATGGTCTTAAGATAAACGGGGAAAGATTTAATCGGAACCCGAGGGCCAACATTTGGACACAGAAGGTGGTGGATACATGGCACAAGCTGCCAGGGGAAGTGGTTGCTGCAGGGACAATAATAAAATGTAAGACATTTAGACAGGTGCATGGATCGGAAAGGTTTCGAGGGAGATGAGCCAAACGCGGGCAGATGCACAGAGATGCGTGCGATGCAGAGGAATGTGTTGGATTGTGCAAAACTCCATCCCTTTCAAAATGTTATACCTTTGTCATGGGATTGGGGATGATCTAAATATTCACATCTGTGGTTGATCCCAAGTTTGCCTGAGAGAGCACATCCTGTGGCATGTTTGCTGGATCATCATTTACAGAACCGGAGAGGAATGATCCTTTTAAACCACACTGCTCCCACCCACACGTTCCTCACTGGAAAACCCCTGGCATTTATTTTTAGCTGAAGCGTATGCGTGCATTAGACTCAAAGTAAAAACGTTTGGCCGCGGACAGTACCAATGCACTGTTTGCATAGCAAACATTTAACTTAGCCACATTATTTGCTCCTCGGCTATAAATATATCAAGATGAATAATTACTAACCTCTATTTTTCTCATTACAAGCAATCCATCAATTATTTTACCTGGGTAAAAAAAAAAAGTGTTTTCTTTAAGGACTAAATAGGTTGGGGAATTTAAATAGATTCTAAATGCATTGATTAAAACTTTACAAGGAGGGCAAGGTTCACAGTGTAACGTTTGTGTAACGGCCCCGAGACTTTTGCTTTCTCACTCTGCAAATTCCTTCCCTGATCGTCAAACAAGAATCGAGCTCAACCCCCATGATGCCAGAGAACCATGTTCAAACTACTTACTCCCTCCCAAACACAGTTAGGCACAAAATGGTGACCTGTCACAGAATATCATCGGGCATGGAGCTGATCACCGCTGATCAGTCCCAGTCAGTGAATCCCACCAAGGAATGCAGTGTTAAAATGTACATGGATAAATTTAAATGCTAAAAACACATTTGTGGTATTGATTTCTTCACTTGTTTTTCTGTGGAAATGTCCGAACGCAGGCCCGTGATCACAAGTAAGAATCAAACTGCAAGAAAATGTTATACTTCCTCCCATTGGTGTGAACAAACCAGCATTTTTTTTAAAGAGGGAAAATGTGACGAATGGCATCAGAATTTACATATAATTTGCAAATAACTGCCATGGAATAGAGACACGAGGAACCGCAGATGCCGAAATCTTGAGCAAAACACAAGTTGATGGAGCAACTCAGCAGGTTAGTCACCATCTGGGAAGGGAAGGGACAGGCAGCGTTTTGGTCGAGACCCTTCTTCAGACTGATGGAGTAGGAGGAAAAAAGGTAGAAAAGAGAGGTGGGTCAGGACAAAGCCTTGCAAGTGATAGATGGGTACAGTTGAAGGGGTTTATTTGGCAGATGGGTGAAGTAAGAGACAAAGGTTAGAAATGAATAGGAGACATCCAAGAATAAATCCTGATGGGATTGAGGGCTTTCACAATATCCCTCAAATGTGTGAAGACATAATGATCAGCATTCCCAGTCACAAGCCCCTTATTGAATTTAATGAACAAGTTGCTGCTCTATTGGTTCTAACCCAGTGGACAACTGCAGCCATGGTAGTCATTGGAAAAGCTTCCTTACCAAAAACAACATGCTTCCCATCCAGCCAATCACATTTAGAACATGTAATAAAGAACTGGCAACCATTTGTATTTGGGCCACTGTTTGCCTGTTAGAAACAGAAAAGTAGTTACTATAGAAATTGCATTGAACAGTTTATTAGATATTTTTAGATATCACATATCTAGTTTTAGAAATGTTACGTAAGTAACATGGAGTGCTCTTACCATGGACAATAGACCAGGGAGAGTGTGCTTCATTCTAAAGTTTTCGTCAGCAAATGGCCCTCTGTAGATGCTGCATACACCAGTTCCGTCTCCCTGTGGGCGAGATGTTGTCAGCATTACTTTGGTGTGTAGTCAGAAAAATATGGCACCAGCAAACACAAAAGAGGAAACATGCATTCTTGTAAAAATTAAATTAGTTACGTTCTGGAGATTTTAGTGGAATAGAAGGTCATGCTTATGTGAAGTGTTGAAACAGCACAATATGTACTTGGAGGATGAGCTATGATTTTTAAAAATAATTGTGTACATGCAAACACACAGGAAGGATGTGAATGGGCAGAGGAGATTCACCAGGATATTGCCTGAGAGTTATGGTGAGAGACTGGATAAGTTGGGCTGATTTTCCTTGGAGCAGAGGAGGCTGAAGGGAGGATCTGATATCAGAACATAAGCCATTCACAAATATTACAGGTAATGTAAAGAAAACATTACCAGAGTGCAGTAATTGTGTTACAGTATGATAGTGTTACAGCTCCAGAGAAAAAGTCCTGGGTCCACAATGAGGAAAGTTGGAAGATCGGGACTATACCCTATATTAGGGGGGATAGTTCAGTAGTGGGAAAGCAGAGGGGACGAATCTCTTCCTGAATCTGATGGTAGGTGCTTTCAAGCTTTGGAATCTTCTGCTCAACAGGAGAAAGGAAAATAGGGAATGATTGTAATGAAAAAAATCTTGATTATGTTGGCTGCTTCCTTGAGGCAGCATGGTGCAGATGGGGGGGGGGGGGGGGGGGGGGGGGGGGGGGGGGGGGGGGGGGAGGGGGGGGGGGAAGGGGTGCACTGGGCTATATTCATAACATTCTGGAATTTCTTGCACTCTTGGAAGGAGCAGTTGCCAAATCATGCCGTGATGCAACCCAATAGGATGCAGGAGTCTGAAGATGGGTCTCGACCCGAAATGTCACCCATTGCCTGTCCCGCTGAGTTACTCCAGCATTTTGTATCTACCTTTGATTTAAACCAGCATCTGCAGTTATTTCCTACACAGGATGCTTTCTATGATGCATCAACAGAGAACAGTGTGCCTCCGTTGTACCAAAAATCGTACGCCCCTCCTCTTCAATAGTAAAGCATTGCAGCAGAGGAGATAAACCAAATATGAAGATATTCATAGAAATAAAACAAAGTTATTTGGCATTTTATTTCCACATCAGGCAGGAGTTTGAGCAGAAAGCACTTCTCTTTATTCCTTTTCTTTAAACTGATAGTTGCTGGTTTAGTTGATTCAGAATTAAATTATACAGACCGCATCCAAAATTTAATTTCACCTGATTTACTAATCTCATGAGACAGCAGAGAGAATAATTGAAATGATACGATGAAAAGGAAAAAAACAGCTCAAGCTACTCTCTGTGATGCGAGTGGGCAATTCGGTGCAATACTTGACGCTCAAGAAAAAGATGGCTATCACTCGAGTACTACTCACATTTACAAAGTCCCCTCCTTGTATCATGAAATCCTTTATTACTCTGGGGGGGGGGGAGAAAAAAATTTGCTTGAATGAAGAAAAACAATGATTCAAGAATACTTCACATGCACTGTTATAAATACCCATAAATGTAGTCAAAATTAATTCTAATGTTGCTAAAGAAAATAAATGCAAATACTGGAAATCAAACAAAAAAACTAGAATTACTCAGCCAATCACTTGGTACCTGTTCTCAGGAAAATGTTTCAGGTGGAAAGAATTAGAGACCCGAACAGAACAAAGGGAGCATAAAGGAAATAAAGAAAAGCCCCCCTCCCCCCTTAAATCTCTTTGCCTCTACAGCTTTCTCGTCCCTTTTATGACTTTAAAAAAAGCACTTCCATTTGGCTTGTTTTCCTCTGGGTCCATGGACTGCCTTTTTTGCTGCATTTAAATTAAATGAATACAAGTTGTTGAAAAGGAATAATCTGTTACGCACTTAGAAGAAAAACAGTTAAATGCCTAAAGCAACACAGGCTTTGGGCGAGAGGAAAGAGCATGATTAAAAAGGAATGAAAAACACGTTTTAAAGGTTAATCCACATCTTTAGCTTTTCTTTACCCTCAGCCTCTACACCTGCTTCTCTTTAAATAATATTCATCTATTATTATTTCAATTCCGACAAAGGGCAGCACCTGGAATATTAGCTGCTTGGTGCCCTCACAGGGGTCCATTTGACCACCTGCTAATTTTTTTTTAATTCTAACAAAATAGTTCTATACATCACAATTTTACAACAAAAATATTTGAAATTAATAGATACACATATTCTTAAACAGAATATTCTTAATTTATAAGCCAAGGGAGGATTTCCTACATAAGAAGTGGGGCGGAGTATGAAAGTTCATTTGAGGTATCCTGCAAACAACAAAATACCATTCAAGATCTGTTCTCCAATATTTTATTTACTTTGTTATAAAATATATATTCTATTACCTCAGAGGGATCTATTACCTTAGAAGAGACTGCTAATGCTAGAATCTTAAGCAAAACACACATTACTGGGGGAACAGCAAATTATTTTTCACATAAAGAGTGCTGGGTGCCTGGAACACGCTACCAGGAGTGGTTGTGGAGGCAGATACAATAGTGACGTTGAGGTTCTTTAGAATAGGTATACTGAGAATGAACTCCCCGATTGATTGCAACCTTGACGTGGTCGGGGAGCTTGTGTGTCTCAGTGACCCCTGGAGCTATGCCAAAGGCAGATTCGTCTGCTGTTAGGGTTTCCCATGCTGGACAGGTCGAAGGGTAGAGGCGAGACGAAGAGCGATCCACTGGTCCTCCAGGTTGGAGGTTGAGCACACGGCTAACAACCCTGTCTCGTAAAACAAATATGTTATGGAAACAGCAACTGAAGGCTCCACCGGTTATTCTGAGTGGAGGACCTTTGTTGCTGCCCTACTTGCCAGGAGGCATAATAGGCAAGCCATCATCACTGAGAACGAAGGAATGTGAATGATGTGCAGGCTGATGAGATTAGGTTATCTTAGCATTATATTCGGCAGAGGCATTGTCGACTAAGCACTATGTTCACAAGTGCATTTATTTCACTTGGCTTTAAATGTAACAATATAGGATGTTGAGGCTTTGGAGAGGGTGTGGAAGACATTTACCAGAATGCTGCCTGGATAGAGGGTATTAGCTACGAGGGAGAGGATGGACAAAATTAAGATTGTTTTCTCTGGACTTCAAAGGCCGTCTACTGAGAGGAAGAGATAGGTTTTGACTGACTATCTTTTCTCCCAAGGTGGAAATGTCAAAGACTAGATGGCCGAACTTGAAGGTGAAAAGGCTAAAATTGGAAGATGTGCAACCAGAGTGGTGGGTGCATGGAATGTGCTGCCATGGAGGCGGTGGAGCCAGATAAATAGCGGCATTTAAGAAGTTTTTACATAGGCCAATGAAAATGTAGGAATGGAGGGATATGAATCATATGCAGAGAAGAGATTAGTTTAACTTGGCATTATGTTCAGCACAGACATTGTGGGCTGAAGGGCCTGCTCCTGTGCTGTACCGTTTTATGTCTCAACAACTCATGGGGTAGGGAGTTGTACATTCTCATCATGTGTAACAGAGTTTATTTTCACCTAGTAAATGAGTTGATTCTGATTTCCCTATTGGATTTCTTGGTAATTATATTTTGCATCAATCAATCAAAATCTTTCACACTGACCAAGACTTTTGTTGACTCATTCCTGTGAAAATTATAAAATCCCCTGCCTTCTCATCCTTTTCAGATAGATTGAACCTCACAGCTCTGGTATGATCCTAGTAGATTCTTTCTACAACCTTTCTAATGCCTTTTTCTCTGCCATGTTAAATAATGCTTACCATGTCAGAGGACATTCTCGGATCCAAGATGGATGCCAGGGAGCAATTTCATCAGTCCCTTTCTCTACACCCATTCAATTTATGTCTTTCACACGTACCGTTCAGCTACCCTTTTATTCATTTTGCCATTAACCAACATTAAGGGGCAATTTGAGGCCGCTCAATTTATCAGCACATGTTGGGATGTGGTAGAAAAATGGGGCAGCCAAGGGAAACCCACGTGGCGATCGAGAGAACATACCACATCTATACAGGCAGCATCCAATGTTTGGATTGGACCCAGTTTGCTGAAACTGCGAGACAATAATTCTAACTGCTGCACAAGCTTGTGTCCAAAATCGCACATGGTTTGCACAGTGTTATAAGGAAGCACCACTGTCAAAAGTTCTTAATTAAGCGCAGAGTCCTGCAATATTTACATAATTTTATCTCGGGACAAGTTCTGATGGAGTGGTGATAGATTTTTATCTCTGATCATAATCCAACACTGGAATTTAAAAAGTCACATCATACCTGTGGAACGTACTTCCTTTGTAACCAATAGGAACCCCATCCTTCCTGGTGAAACAAGTAAAATAAAACTCACTTTTATTGAAATGGAGCTGATAATATTCAAGGTTCTTGAAACGAGCATGGTGTTAATGTTCAATCCATGTTGGTGCCCGAAACAACCTGCCATGGGTGGTGGCGGACACAGATACACAATAGTGGCATGCAAGATGCTTTTATCTGGGCACATGGATACGAGGGGAATGCAGGCAGAGGATATTAGTTTAACTTGGCATCATGTTCGACGTGGACATTGTGGGACAAAAGGCATGTCCCTGAGCTGTACAGTTTATTGTTCCAAGAGAGCAGGGAAATTAAGATTTAAGTGGTGGCTTCCAATCCTACTGGGACATAATAGACTCAGTGAAGTAAACGTGTTCAATCTTGTTCTTGTACATAGTGATCTGCACTCTGCAATATGGTGATTTGTTAACTGATTTCATCACTGCAACTTATTTCAGCAACTTTTACTAGGGGCAGGAGACATCAATGGGAAAACCCAAATTTAATCAAAAAATACAAAGTGCAGGAGAAACACAGCTGGTCAGACAGCATCTTTGGAGAATGTGGATAGGTTACGTATATTTTTTCAGAAGGGTCCCGACCCGAAACTGCACCTAGCCATTTTCTCCAGAGATGCTGCTTGACCCAATCAGTTGGTCCTGCACTTTGTGTCTTTTGTTCTAAACCAGCACCTGCAGTTTCTTCCTAAAAACATGTTACAAGATCTTTATAGTAGAGAGCAGAACTCAGTAACTAGGTTCACCAAAGTGAAAAGGAAGCACAATGAATTATTTCAGGAAAGAAAGTGAGATAATGCACATGTAAATACTGAGTCTTTAGTCCACTAAAGAAGATATTATCTAGCCACTTTTCACCACTAATGTAAAGGGGAAAAAATCTGCTCAGATACTGGTACCACTGGATAAACTGGATCATGGGCTTGTATAGTTTCCAAACTGGTGGGAACATCAAACCAAGACCAAAGACTGTATATGCAACAAAAAAATGCACTGACCTGAATTCTCCGGTGCAGAATTGTCTAAATAGAGAAAAAAATAATTAGCAATAATGTTACAATGATTTAAAGTCATATTTCAGAACATGTTAAATACAGAGGTTAATTTAACAGTGTCCACCTGATGTTCTCTGCTATCCTGGGTACAACGTCAGCAAATAGTTCAATCTTCATCCGGCCTACTTCCTATTACACAAACAAAAGTACAATTTTACAACAGTTACAATCTTTTCCAAGGAGATTTGTAGAATTTTTTAAATGGTAGGATCCAGGATATCACCTTGTGGCTGTCAGCTCAAGCAAATTTTGATGTGAAAATTGAAGCACTTAAGTGATGTTAGACTGGAAGATGTCAATGTGCAAAGGGATATGGATGGTTTTATGCAATAGTTTTTTGAAATTAAACATGCAGGTGTACACAATGTTAAGATGACACTTATTGCAAGAGATTTTGAACATCACAGCAAAATTGTCTTACTAGAGGTGAAACTCGGAATTGTGCATGAAATTTTAGATCTCCTCAGCTAGAAACGAGTGAGGGAGTGCAAAAACGGATTCCTCGGATTGCAGGGCAGTCGTACGAGGAAAGAACGGCCTGACTTGGTCCATATTCATTAACGTACTGAAAAATGACAGGAGATTTCATTGAAGCTTGCTAATTTTTGACAGGCATCCCCATCTTCCTGGAACCAATGGAAGCAGAACACGTGGCTAGATGTAGTGATATGTAGAGAAACTCAGAGGATGATGAATACACCATTCTGGAATTTCTTACCACAGAAACTGTAAGGGCCAAGTTACTGCATATATGTAAAGAGGATAATGATAAATTTCTTGGCACGATAGGCATCATAGGGAAGGGGAGAGTTCAGGAAAAGGCATTGCATTAGTGAATGAACCATACTTCGATTGAATGGTGGGGCATGCTTAAAGGGCCAAATAGACTAGGCTTGTTCCCATTTTTCTATATTTCTCTGAATAATCTAAAGCACAAAGCAGTTAAATTCTAGCACCAGAATAAACTGTGAAAATCTCCTCAAGAAGCACCTCACTCACAGTACCTTATTAAAGCTGGTATTACATAGAGAAGTACAGCACAGGCCCTTCAGCACACAATGTATGTGCCAAACACGATGCCAGAATAAACTAATCTCATCTGCCTGCACGTAATCTATATCCATCCATTCCTGTACAGTACTTGGCACAATAATACAGGAAAGATACGAGTACACTGGACATGAAAGATACGAGTACACTAATGTTTGTTAGAATCAGAAAGTTTTAGCCACGAGGAAAGAATGGGACTATTTTAGTTGGAACAGAGGGGACCGAGGGAAGAATTGAGGTATCGACATTTATAAAGGGCTCAGAGAGAGTAACTAGGATGACTTATTTCCCTTAACTAAAAATCTAACATCAGGGAGAAAGATTTATAGTACTTGGTAGGAGGATTAGAAGAAAGACGAGGACAAGCATTTCACCCCAGAGTCTTGTAGGGAGTCGGACAATAGAACAGTCAAATTCTTACTTGCAGCCACATTAACACAACAAATACAATCTATAATACACTAAATGAATAATTAGTAATTATCTGGTTACTTAATGTTACAGTATTAATTAATTGGATTATTGCTTACAATATGTTTATTTGCTGTGTTCTTGCATTAATTGGCCAGTGTACTCATATCTTCCCTGTATTATTGTGGCAAGTGCTGTATGGGAATGAAGGGATATAGATCATGTGCAGGCAGATGAGATTGGTTTATTTTGGCATCATGTTCAGCACATACACACAGCAGCAGCAAGCAAGAATTTCATTGTTCAGTTGCCATGTGTGTTCGACAATTAAACACTCTTGACTACGAACCGGATGGTTGATTGAAGCAGAAACTCTCACTGCATATAAATAATGTCTACAAGCATACTTCAAGATCTATGACCTGCAGGGTTCAAGTGCTGGGCAGATCCAACGTGACTGGCACAGATACGAAGCATTAAATAGCCTCCTTCTACATCATACTTTTTCTATAATTCTAACCATATATTGTGGCGGGGAGTCTGTATCGCTTTATAATTCCTGCATGGTGCACTGCCATTTCTGTCCACTAACATTGTAATTATAGAGTCATGCAGCTTCAGGCCCTTCAGCCCAACTTGCCCTTGCCGACCAAGATGCTCCATCTACACTGTTCCCACCTGCTCATGTTTGGCCCTTATCCCCAATAAACCGTTCCTATCCATTATCTGTCCAAAGTATAGTATAGTTAACGGTAGTGAAAGGTCTTTCCCATAGACCGTCTCAATATATTTGTCTATGAGTAAAAATATTTCATTTTTCACAACCAAGCAAACTACACATGGATATCCTGAACTAGCAGTACAAACTCATCTCTGGGGGGTTATGGCAGTAAAATGCTAACAAAGCATTTTTTTGAAGCAACAAACAATCTGCTGGAGGAACTCAGTGGGGCGAGTAGCATACAGGTAAGGAATTGACGCCATTTCGGTTCAAAACCTGCATCAGGACTGGTCGAGGTTTCGAGTCAAAACCCCGCACCTTAACTCCAAGCCTTTTTGAATTCAGATTGAAATGAAACATAGAACATAGAAAATAGGTGCAGGAGTAGGCCATTCGGCCCTTCGAGCCTGCACCGCCATTCAATATGATCATGGCTGATCATCCAACTCAGTATCCTGTTCCTGCCTTCTCTCCATACCCCCTGATCCCATTAGCCACAAGGGCGACATCTAACTCCCTCTTATGAGAATGAAGAATGAGTTTACATCACCCTCCCCCCCCCCACCCCGCGCCCCAGGAATTAAGCCAATATATATATATATAAAAATAATTATACATACATACATATATATATATATACACACACACACACACACATATATATATATATATATTTGTATATATATATATATATATATATATATATATATACATATATACATACATATATATGATATATATATATATATATAATTATTTATTTTGTGCATTTATATGTATATATATTTGGAGGATTTGTCCGAGGTCTTCCCTGAAAGTTTGATGGATTTGCACCCTCCTAATATGGACTTAATTCCCAAGGCCTGATGTTTAAATTCCCAGAACATGAAAATCATGAATTAGAAAGTGTATATATAATACCCATCCGAGAATTTGAAGTACTTCTGCTCCGCTTTTTATATTCACTTAAATCCTCAACAAAACTGTCAAATTCTTAAACCTCAACTCCATCACTACCTTACAATCTCCCTCAAAAATACCTCAATCTAGTTTTTTTCCACACAAGTTTACAGATAATGAGAAGCTTCAAATCAATGGTTACAGAAAGACCATTATGAAACTATTACATAACTTGCTGGTTGAGATTATTAACCCATGCAACCCTCCACTTGGTATTTGTTTTGAGTTATTCTTCCTTCCCATCAATGGAAAGGGCAGTTTCTTCAAAAACAATTATCCTGATCATTAAAATGTTCTGACTATTTGACAAAACTGATTCTTCTAAATTACTTAATATTCAATCAATCAGCTAATTGGACCAATCAATAAATAAAAGACCATTAAATAAAATAAAGAAATCTGACTTATTTTACTGGACACTTAGTAATGTGAAAACTGTGATTTAATGTGCATACTTTTCAAACACCGGCCCTGCTGAGCGCCCCCATCCCCCTGGACTGTCTCCCTCGGATGGTCACGACACACAGCTTATTTATTTATTTTAATTTTCTTTTTCATCGGTTGGAGCTGCATACTAAATCTCGTTGCACTGACGTGCAATGACAATAAAAGATATTATTATTATTATTATTAAATTATTTCCAATTAAAATGATTGTGGATTCAAAATGAAGGCAAAAATTTAATCTGCAGAACCAAAATTGTTCAAATTCAAATTATAAAAACGTAGGCAGTGTACTAGGGCCCATTAAACGCTCATTCAACTGTCAAGTTATATGATTTTTAAAAATCTCCTTCATCAACAGTAACTGTTACAGACTGAATTCGTATGAAAACACACAACATTCCAAACAGTTGAAACCAGCACAGACACGAAAAACTGTAGATGCTGGAATCTTGAGCAAAACACAAAGTACTGGAGGAACTCAGCATCTGTGAAGAGAAAGGACAGGTGCCATTTTGGGTCGGGACCCTGCCCTTAGAAATGGCACTGAATAATACTTGAACTATCTGAATGAACACAATGAAATAATTGAACACCAGTGAATATAAAGCTCATTAATAGAATTAAATATAAAATCTAGACGAATGCCTAGCCTATACTTTTGAGTAAATCCTGCCCTCTAAAATATTTGATGATATTTAAGTTCAGGTAATGTAGCTAGTCCTCGCTCTCAACAACTTTACCTTTGACTCCCTTCACTTTCTCCAACATATAAACGTAGGCAGGG